>NC_135066.1:20815000-21115000 GCF_051401765.1 Calliopsis andreniformis | reverse complement strand
TTATTTCGAAATATATATTTGTTATACCTATTTGAAATCAAAGTAATCCATGTCTGTAGTGAGACTACGACAGCTTCTTTTCCTGTGTTTACATATTGTGTAAGCTGATCCTTTCCATGGAAAGAGCGATACTTTAATGCGCACCACCGGGAATTAGCGGACCTAACGTTAATCGTGATCATGCTCCATACATGGGAGAATCGTCAACGGCGATTCGGCGGTGACCAGCAATGATATCATTGTCGGCGCAAACTGGCTGCGTAGTAGCGCAGGATGCTTGCGGCGAATCCTTTGGTTTTGGGCGACTGCAGTGCATTAAGATTACTCAGGCCGGGGAATAAGAATGACGCTTCCGGGACATGGGAGGAGCCTATTATATCTAGGAGTGGACGCCATTGAAGTTAGGAGGAGGCGGATGACTGACCTGAGGAGGTGAGCATGGGCTTCACCACGGTTACGTGGAGATAGACCGAGCAACTGTGGACCAAATGTTAAATCAGAATGGCCACTTCGCGGAGTGTTCTGGGACTTATTCTTTAGTGCGAGTAGTGATGGCTGCTTGGCCATCGCCGTGACAGGGCCATAAGTCGAATCAATGCTCTCCATCTTCTTGCGCTAACGGGTCCTAGTGGTCGCTTAAAGCTGAAGTACGGGAAGCAAATCGGTTTTTGCAAAGCAAGGGTTTCCTCTGAGCCTGAAGGCTTTGATGAAGGCTGAAGTTCCATGGCCACCCCTGTGGGTAACTCCAAGCAGGGGAGACCTGTATAGAGGCATTATGTTAAGTTGGTTCATAATGTGTGTGTAATTATGGTCACAATATGTACCTCATGCGACTGTTAATAATTGACTTCAAGTCACTAGCTTTTATCGAGACATCAGTGTACTTCCATCACCATCAAACAGAAATAAATCTTGTGATGCAGAAGAAGAAACTACTATTCAATATGCATATGTATCTCTAAAGTACGAAATCTGCCCATAATCGATAGAAAAGTATGAACAGAAAGGGAAGCGTTGGTCAATGTGTGGTAGTTTAATGGAAAACAGTTGAAATAAATATCGGAAAGGTAATCAAGTTTTTCGCGAAAGTAAGGTAAATAACACGACGGCTTGGTATACCGGTCAATAAATGCTGGATATTAGTTTTCCATCGAAGAATACTCACTGTTTTCGTCTGTATTGACTGTTCTTGCTAAATTGTGGTTCTGTTACCCTTTAACGACTTGGTTCGACCCATTCCTAAGTATTATGGACTTCTCTGTGACTTTACTTCCAGGTAACATGTGGGGCTTTAATAAACTACTTGTCGTACATGTACACTACTGCTCCAAAGTTTGGAAGCAATACCGAAATAAACATTTAGTTCACCTTTCAAATAGTAGTAAATATATATGTATGTTATATTTTGAACATTTTTCTATATTATGCATTGTGTAATTTCTTACATGCTTAAAATTTTCATACCTCTATAAAGATTCGCATTATATTTATTATATTTATTATATAATAAATTTATATATATAATGTATAATAATAAATAAATATATAATAAATTCGCATTGTATTTATTATAATATATTTATTTATAATATAATTATTTATAGTAAATAGAATGCGAATTTTTATAGAGGTATGAAAATTTTAAGCGTGTAAAAAGTTACAGAATGCATAATATAAAAAAATGTTCAAAATATAACATATATATTTAAAGTCTTGCATACTATTATACAGAGTGTTTCAGAAATACATATTGATACTTCAGAAGCTAAATCTACATATTAAAATAAATTAAAAATGTAAAAAAAATGGATAAAAAAATGAAAAACGGACACTTTCGAACATTTTTTTTAATCATCCATGACTCGAATAATGAGGTTTATAGGAGATATGGATATATTACATTTTTTGCTTATTTTAGTGAGTAGATTCAGCTTTTGAAGTTTTAACACGTACAGGGTGTCACAAAATTATATCACAGCCACTATAGTGTGATTCTGCACCTTTGGATCGGTGAAGATCTATCAAAAATTTCGCCCGCAAAATTGTCCTTGACCGATTTTTTCGAGGTCAAATTTTTTTATGGTGCACTATCAACTATAAGGAACAAAAGTCTCAAAGGAGCCATATACCACAATTCAATCATTCTCTTGAAAAATTAGATCAAAGTTTTATTAATTATGAAATTGACATTTTTCACATTTTAAAAGAAAATATTGATCTTTACGGTTGAACTTGTAATTGTTTGCGTATTTATAAACGTAAACATATTATTACTGACATGACTATGTTTATATTTCAAATTCAGATATTATACGAATCCATAATTTGTGTATCAGTGAAAGTGATTTCAAAACTTCTTGAAAATCGAGAAAATTCTTTTTTAAAAAAGTAATTGCAAGTTTTAATTTTGTCTTAGCTGAAATTTGATGTTCACCTTAATTTCTTCGCCTTCTATTTTTGTTTTGTATATTTTGTACAAACGTGTTTGTGTCCCCGCTTGGAAATGACGATCACCATTTGCTAAACATGCTTGTAGTCTCATCTTTAAATTGTTCCATATTTTATCCAGTAGACCAGGATTTGATCTTATTCTTTGGAATGCATCTTCTATTTTCTGTTTCAAGTGTGGGACAGACGTAAATATTTGGCCAGAACGATATACTTTATCTTTGATTGCTCCCTAAAGGAGAAAATCTGAAGGATTTAAATGCAAACGTGGAGCAGATGTGTGTCCTATCCAGCGTGTTGCAACGTTTTTATTTAAAAATTGTCCTACAGGAATAGTGGAATGGGGTGGAGCACCATCATGCATGAAAAAAATTCTGTTATATCTATGTCGAGGTATGATATGCTTTAGTTGAGTTAGGAGACGAGAACGTAGGAAGTGTACAGATTTTTTACTTTGTAATGGTACAGGCAAATAAACGGGGCCTATAATATTATAGCCTGTAATACCTGCCCACATGTTAACGGTAAAATGACCCTGATTAAACCTTTGTATTATAATATGCGGATTTTGATATGCCCAAATTCTAGCATTCTGACGATTCAAGCAATTACTACTACAAAAACTACTTTCATCGATTAACAAAATATTTTTTAGAGAATCTGGATTTTGTTTTAACTTTCGAAGCTGTAAAAATCTTTGAATTTCTGTGAAGTTCTTGCAGTCTATAAATTTTGTAAGGACGTAGATCTTCTCTACGTATTACTCTCCATACTGTCATGTATGATACACTTACTCGACGAGCTATCAGTCGCAATCCCATTAATGGATGTACGCGAGTACAAGCAATAATTATTCTATCCGCCAGTGAATACATGGATAACCCGCTTCCTCCTGTTGATTAAAGAACTGTTCTATTAGTCCTGGGTTGTTGAACTGTTCATCCAGTCGTTGAAAATTGCGGCGGTCGGGAACTTCTTCTGGATATAACGGTCTCCTATTATTCCTTGCACGCATACGGTATATTTCACGAGCTAAGACAAAATTTCCTGCTGCTTCGCCAATGGCACGAAACATTTCACACACGTTCTCCTATTATTGTCGAACCATGATAATGGTTCCAAATGATCATCCATCCATGATTCATGATCAGTCCAAATGCCAGTAACAGACTAAGTAAGACGATAACAGTTACGCTATTTATGATCTCAGATTCAACTGACTTACAAATATAAATAAAGCCAGATCGGCGATGATATGTTTACGTTTATAAATACGCAGAAAATTACAAGTTCGACAGGAAATATCAATATTTGTAGTGAAAAATGTCAATTTCAGTTACGACATATGGTTCCTTTGAGTCTTCTGTTCGTTACAGTTAATAGAGTACGACGCAATCAAAGCAAAGCATTAAAAAGCATTAAAGATGAAATGTACTCCCACATGAAAGTCATAGTTTTGCACTTGAAGTTCGGAGCCCACTTATTGATATTCGAAACGCATTCAAGGATTACTCGTTAAAATTTAAAATGCATCTAGCCACCAAAACTGATTCCGCGCTTATCCCAGATCCTGACCTTTTCTTCTAGAGGTAACGGCAACGAGCACACTAAAGGAAATCTTTCGACTGGTATTTCGAACTTTGCAGACACTTTACTCGAGTTTATTTCATACAACTCGCAAGTAGGTAACATAAAGTTAAATAGAATGTCTCACCAATTTTGTTATTTTGGGGGATTCATTTAACAAATATAAATGTGATCATTTTTGCGAATTTAATCATTGTGCATTGTACGGGGTAATTTCACCCAAAACTTGAATTGAAGTTTCACCATACATTTCGAAAAAATACACCCAACAACAGAACATGAATTTCTTTAGGATAATTTACCACATATTTAAATTTTCAAGATATTTTATGTTTTGTACGAAAATTGGGAATTAAAAAAATGCAAAGATTCTTCAGGTCAACATGTCTCTTTAGTTCACCCATATATTTTTTCTCAAATGAGCTCATGCTACTGATCACTGTCATGTCATCGACAGGTACACCGTAATATATAAAATTATCCCCTTGTTTAATATAGAACAAACGTGGATCCTGTGTACATTACTTCAGTCCAATTTTTAAGAGAGTGACTGTGAAGTACTTATTTGAACATCAACTTGCCTATTTTGAACCATAGATACTCTTTTTCAACTTACATACTCGTACTCTAAAGTCCCACGTAGAAATGCTGTTTTTATTGTCTCAATTCTAATTATTGGTGAAAATGTTTCCTCATAATCGAAACCTGGTCTTTCTGCTTATCTCATAGTTATTAGTCAGGCTTTATAGCCCTTTTCCAGTGTAACTGGATCTTTTTTTACGGTAAAGATCCATGTGCATTTTATCACCTTTTTTCCTTTCGCGCGATTAACTAAGTCCCATACGTTATGTCATTTCAATTATGCTGTTTCATCACTCAGCGCTTTTCTCCATCCTTCCCATTCGGATGTTTGTCTCGCTTCTCTCACTGTATGCGATATTTTCTCATTAAGACATCTCATGGCCCTTCTACTCTTTATCCTCGTCGATCTTCTTACATCCCTTTCATTATCTTATCTTTGTTCCTCTTTTTTCTGTAGATAGTTTCTTATTTGTATAGCTTCTTTTGTTAAGTTTTTTGGTCTTCGTACTCTTTCTGTCGTAGTTGAATCTTCTTATACCGTAACAATCTTTCGATTATCATTATTTTCTTCGTGTATAGCGTTTTCATTATTCAATATTTTCGACCTTGCATCCTCATATTTATAGCTTTCTCCGTCACTCAATCTTTCTTCTTCTCTTCTGTTTATCTCACACTCACCTCTTCCACCTATTTCAATAACATCATTATCATCTTCATTCTTTTCTAAATCTAATCCAATTGCAACTAAGTCTTCACTTTTATCTTCTTCATGCTCTTCTTTATGATGTAATAGATCCGATCCATTCTTTTCTTTGTTGAATTCCACATTGCAGTCGCATTTGATAGTTTTTGTTTCAGGGATGTATATACGGTAAGTATTATTTTCATTATATCCCATAAAAGTACCTTTTATTGCCTTTGACTCTAATTTCTTTTTAAATCCTCCTTTATTTAACAAATACACTGTACATCCAAATCTTTTCATATGGTGTACGTTTGGTATTTTTTAGTACCACATTTCGTATGAGGTTTAACTATACTCCCGAGACTTTATCCTATTTCGCACATATATCGCAACATTCGTTGTTTCTTTTCAGAATCTCAGATTCATTTTTGAATCTTCTAATACTGTCCTCGTTGTTTCGATTATTGTTCGATTCGCCCTTTCTGCAATTTTATTGCACTCTGGAGTCATAGGAGGACTCAATTCATGTACTATTACAGTTAGTGTGTAATTTTCCTTACCGTATATAGTAGGCTTGACCAGACCTATTAAATCAATGTGCTACAGCTCCGTAATTGTTTTGGTTTGATTCTTTATACACTTTTCCTTCTATGCATGACTCAGAGTCATTTTTCCAATTGCTGGTCATCCCCAATGCTAGGTTTTCTTTCTTCATTTCTTCCATAACTCCTTTGTTTGCATGATCCATTCTCTTGTGCCAGATATCATCATCCGCTGATACCATTGCAGTTCTCTCATTCGCTATAAATGTCCTAACATAGTACGCATTTTTAACTCTTACCGCTGTTGTTTCTACTTTGTTCGACTGCTTATAAACTATCGCTCCGAACTTATTAAAGTTTATACTACACCCTCGATCGGTCATTTTTGCAACTAAAAGCAAATTAGAATTGAATTCAGACACACACATTCTTAAGTAGCACATTATTCTTACTAGAAGATTGTTTAACAATTACATTACCAATACCTTTCGACGTCAGTATCTTTCTGCCTGGAGCAACCTGCCTTTTTTCCTTAATAATGTCAGTGCACATAAATTCTTCTTGAGTTATATGACTCGTAGACCTAAAGTCTAATAGCCACATACAGAGTGTCATCGAATGGGTGGTACCACCGGGCGGGGTTCCACGTGCAAAAACAAGGCAGAAAAGAAATAACATTTTTCCGAATAAAGCTTCATTTGCGAAAAAATTGAATTTGAAAATGGTTTCAAGCCCGCATATAGCATGATTATTTTCGTTTACACTTTTGTAACGATCCACGGTCTACCCCCCCCCCCCCCCCCCCCCAAATAAATATATATATATAAACCTATAATATGACATATAACAAAGTACAAAAATATTAATAAGTATTTAAGGTAATAGAATATGCAATAATAAATAACAAGATAGTATTAGTAGAAAGATAGCGAAATAAATATAACGATATATAACGATATATCGCTATCTTTCTACTAATACTATCTTATTATTTATTAGTGCATATTCTATTACCCTAAATACTTATTAATATCTTTGTACTTTGTTATATGTTATATATTATAGGTTTCAATTATATTTTAATATAAATATAATGAATTTCGTACGTTATCATCTAAAATATTCACAATTAGAATAAGTGCGCCATTAGAAATAAGATACTACGCATGCGCGAACTGTAACTGACTGGTATATAAAGAGCTGCGAAAGCAGCAAAAGACAGACTTCTCTTAAGCAACCTTGTGTATCACTGAGGGACGTCACTTCAAGTATTCATCCAGACACTCAACATCGATAGTGCGCAGTAGGTGGACCCACCTCCCAGCCGCTAATAGTCTAGAATTCAACCTCTATATTTAAAAAAAAAAACAAAGCAGAAGACACACTTCTCTCTGGCATCGAGTTTTGAGAAAATGAGAATGTGAGAGGCAGCTGAGGTTCTCATCCAGAGATCGGCACCGCTCTTTTAGAGGTAGCGACCGTTTTCCAGAGATCAAGAGTATTCGATGTTCCTTTACAGACTCAGGTTTGCGTAACCTCTATGTCAGGTGCACTACGTCGATTCTAAGCGAGTGCAGTACGAGCGACATCTTGGAGGCAGCTGACGTACTAAGTCCTGTTGGATTGAGACCGCTCCTTTAAGAGGGTAGACTAGGATATGGCAAAGGTGACATTAGCGACAAAATTGGGAAAAAATATGGGTTTACTGGAGCTAACTTTTCGTCCTTATATGAGAAGCTTCCGAGCTAGGAAATGGTTTATTCGAAAGAAAAAAGTTCAATGCAGCGCAGTCAACTCGTGATTTAACATGATTCTGCTGATATTTAGTAATACAAGTGTTATAAAGTAGAGTAAAAGTCGACCATGCACAGTCGTAGAATTCAAGTAAAGTTTATCTAATTTAGAGAGTGTATTGAATGAAATCGCGACGCAACTGCGCTCCACTGAATTTCTTTCTTCTCATATAAGAACGAAAAATTAGTTCTCATAAATCCATGTTTAAGCATTATTTTTTACTGGGTTATCCATAAAATAGAGTAAAATGTGTGACAAGTTTAGTTGGGCTTGTGTAAACAAGGCGGCGCCTAATTAAGAAGGCTCCTGATGTGGAACCGGAATCTGTGATACCTAAATTGGCGACAGGCATTACTGAAAATTTCCCCTTCCATTACACACACTACTGAACCAGCTGCGTGTACGTGAACTCGGTACTTCGAATCACTTCGAACAGCTTCGGAAAGTCAAAAGAGAAGGCAAATTTAAAGTGAAGCTTACTCTCTATGTAGCTCTTGACACTCAAATGGGATCCAAATCGTGGGCAAGCCGCACTAGCCATGCGCGATCTTCTGGATTGTCTAAATATTTTCACTTTCCAACTTACAATTAGAAGCAAACTCTTAGGTCTGATCCTCACAGAGTATGTATGAAATTTTGAGGGATGGTAAAATACGTACATATGCATTATTTCACCAGAAATGCCGTACCTGCTACAGTGCAATTAAACAGAATAGCATTAGCAACAATGACCAAAAATTTGAAGCAAATTTGATGAAAGTATACTGAGTTATTATTAGTTTTTCGTACCTAGACTCTGGATTATATAGCTACATTATTATTGTGATAAATGCGAAACAAATGTCTTTTCAAATGCTTGATCCAATTATTCTTAATTTTATATGTATTTAATATTGCATAAAAATAAAACAATACATATTACCCATAATTTATTTATTACAATGGGGCTACAAAAATTTGTGAGATCTCGGCCCACTTGAAGGGTAGCTCCGCCAGTGCTCCCTTTTAACAAATCGAAAAATGAAAATATTTGGGCAATTGGAAAAGTCGTGTGTGGTTCGTGTCGCTTGCCGGCAACTTGAACAATTGAATCTCAGCGTTCCAAGAACGAGAGGGTAAAGATCACACCTGCCTGCTTGACTTTTCTCGACTTTTCTCAGCTGTCGATGCGCCGAGCCCATATACACGTGGCTCGTATAATAGTATGTATAGTGGAAAGGAAAATTTTCTATGCAACGTCTCAAATTCGAAGTCATAGAATAGCTCCATTTCGTGTTCAATAAACAGCTTCGTGTCTATAACGAAAGATACAAACATGAACTATGAAATGGTGAACGTGTCTGTAACGAAAACTGTCACAGCAGATACTGACTTAGCAATCTCCAAAAGTCATGGTACTAGTCTACCCCCTTAAAGTTATAGTTCACACTTGCCATAAAGCAGACGAATCGCCTGTCAACAAGTGCTAAAAGCCGTTCCCAGTCTAAGATATTAAGACTGTTTCTGAAGAGTATTTTCTTACGAGTAGCGACTGATATAACCGAGATAACGAAAGGTTTACGGTTGCTTACAAAATTTGAGCAAGGATTAATTGTTTCACGAAGATTTGAGATCGCTCCGAGGTTATAGCCACATGCACACATACACTCATACTGCGCCTCGTATAGAGGATCCTCTACCGCGAACTATACAGGGTGTCCCAGCAAACACTGTACAGTTCGTTAATTCCTAAAGTATTAGAGATAAAAAAAGATTGTTCATATAGGATTGCATGGGTCGAAGGGGTCAATTTAATGTGCAAGGTGAATTTTTTATAATATTATTATTACATGAGATATGATGGTCAAGTTTGGTTCTTTAAATGGAACGATATATTCTTTTACAAATCAGTTGATAATGTGTTTCAAGACGAATCCAGCGACGTCTAATTTACGTACTTTTTTAAATGAATTTTCGAAATATTACGCTTACAAATTTAATGATTTTCGGTGGAAGAGAACCTTTCTGACTAGCAGGTACTGCGGGCGGTCTATTGTTCCCTCCCAATGGCGCGTGTTAGGCATTACCCCTTAAAACCGATATTAAGGGAGGGAACAATAGACCACCCGCAGTACCTGCTGGTCAGCAAAGTTCTCTTCCGACGAAAATCACTAAATTTGTAGGCACAAAATTTCGAAAATTAATTAAAATGTATATAAATTAGACGTCGCTGAATTCGTCTTGAAACACACTATCAATTGATCTGTAAAAAAATATATAGTTCCACTTAAAAAACCAAACTTGACTATCATATCTCATATAATAATAATGTTACAAAAAATTCGCCGTCGCTAATAAATTGGCCCTTTCGAACCATGCAATCCTGTATAAATAATTTTTTTTTTATCTCTAATACCTTAGGAAATAACGCACTGTACACTGTTCGCTGGGACACCTTATATATAAATTAATATATCTGTAATTAGTGATAGCGTAATTATTTAACCGAAACTCTCGTTCAACGACATAATAAGCGTAGACGTATAAACCTTGCCGCTCTTCTATGGACAACGTAGCATCATTTTAGGAACGTTACACTTTCATATTTGTTGTCCTCTGTAATGTTTCCATTTTGTCTTCAGTCGTAGGCTACTGGCTACTGTTATTGTTAGTCTGTTCGTATCAATCGAGTTGCAACAATGTCACAGTACAACAACCGTGAATACGTTGATATGGTGAAAGCGTTAGGAGCTTGTAATGGGAGTGCAATAGCAACAGCTGAGTATGATTTGGAAATCATTGCCATCCAGACAAAAGGGTGATATAGAGAACAGAGCGAAGATTAATTGAGTCCGGTTCGTTTCATGATTACCATAAATCTGATGGTCGTAGAGGATCTGTAAATTTAGATATACCAGGCGCGATCTTTACTTATTTGCTTTACTACACTTAATTTATTTATTTATTTATTTATATATCTTTCTATTTATCTATCTATCTAATTATTAATCTATACTAGTTCACTTACATAATCACATACTTATTTATTTAACCGGTTAATGGTGAGGGAGGGAGGAGAGATGGAATGTCATCAAATCGAAGACCTGATCCCAGGGCGGATTGGAGGTTTGCGTCTGTTTGGAAATAGTGGCCGTGAGGTACGGAGTGTATTTTTTTATTAGTGCGTAGTGAATCAGCTTGTGTGTTACAGTAGGATATAGAGTGTGGTAGTGTGAGAATAAGAGTGAGGTACCACACGAATCGTAAAACAGTTAATGGAATAAGTTCCTATAAAATTAATACGTAGTGAATAAGCGTTTGTGTTACAGTAGGATATAGTGTGTGATAGTGTGAGTATAAAAGTGAGAGACTCCCACATGAATCATGAAACTGTGTATAAAAGAAATTCGTGGAAAATAATTATAAAGAAAACAAGTTCGTCAAAGAATGAACGAATAAATACATTCTGAATTGGTAAGTCGAATATATCAAATGAAGATGGAAGAAGCATAGAAATGTGAAGATATACACGAATACCATGAAAATCGAAATCATGATATGCAAAATGAATTACAAGGTAAGAGCACTGAAATTAATTATATAATATATTAATTGTTATATTAATTATTTATAGTATCTCTTATTATATATTTTCGTATATTTTGAATATTTTGTACATTTATTTTACATGGAAATTATAACGAAAAGTTTGCTTTTAGACCGTCTACCTCTGAGAAAATTCTTATTAGGAAAGTATATTTTTCAATTAATATTTTTTAATTAATATTTTTTAATTGATAAATACGAGGGATTGTTTGAGGAATTAGGGGCTCAGCGTGGAGTCCCAGTCTTCAGGCGTTCGACAAACACGCGTCTACCATCTCGCAAGCCTGTCAGTGAAAATTTCAATCAATTGTTTAGTTTTACGAATCGACTATAGATTCCTCTACACACCTTACTGAAACAACAAAGAGGAAAATCAATAAAGGCATGAGTTTGTGGCGATCTGTGCAAAAAAGACTGCGTTATATTTGATCAACATCAACGATTCCTAAAAGCTGTTATTTAATGTAGATCTCTGATAAATTTAGAAAGCATAATAATTTCGCACGCTTGTTATATTAAACCTGACATTTGCCGTCCTTCCTTATGCATTTAGTATTTTGTCAGGCTGTTGTTGAGAAAAAGAGCATGAATAAATAGCAGAAAAGCTAGCATAGTTCAAACGTATAATCTACGCTGCTCTACGCTGTGTCTGTGTATTAAAGTGCGCCCAGTCTCATTTTCAATTAATTGAAAACATTTCTGGTTAATCAATTCCTTAATGTACGATAAAAAAAAATTGGATGCATTGGATAATACACTTGACACCTACGATGTAGAAAAATTAGTAGAAGTTACATGAGTTGCGCGGAAACAGGCAAATTCTCTGACGTGTAATGAAGGGGAAATTTGATCTAAACGAGGACATAATACTTTCAAAATTGTTTGCAGGATTTTAATGTTTGATAAAATGATGCATAGATCCACCTCAATTAGTACATGTGCCTTTACTCGACTGAAAAGACATTGCTGACATTACCAATCCGAGGAAACCTATAGAAGGTAGACACTGGAAAGATGTAACGACGCATTTATAGATAAAGATGAGTTTATAGATAAAACTTCTTACCGCCACTTTGTATGTCTCGAATAACCACTTCGTGGATTGCGTATTTCCACTGTTTTCACCTTTGAATGATTATGAAAAGATGTTAATATAGAGGGCAAAGGCATTTCGGTGCGTGCAAAGAATGGATACGGTTGCAAAGAGGAAAAGTGTGCCCCATAAAAAAATTATTCAAAAGTTAAAAAGAAGAACTTCCCATTTGTCATTGCCCTTGGAATAAACCTTAAAAAAGATATGTTCAGCAACTGTTGCGATAAATCCTCATCGTGGGATGTATATGTCGCGGAAACATTTTCAATAGCGGTCATTAATAGGCGATTGACATCAGTCGGCTTTTCCATTACCATCGCTCATTCGAGTTCACCCGAGCAACCAGCTCCTTTTCGTTCAAATCGTCTTCTCATATTACTTTCAGAATCTTAACAATATAAAAACGAATACAACAATTTAAACAAAATCAATTCGATAAAAACAGAAATATTAATGAAAACTGTAGAGTCCTTCAAGGGAAAATTAGATCGTAATGAATCACTTTGTTTAAGAACTCCCACATTCTGTTTTCTAAATATTTCGGTTCCTAGACCAGACGCCACCAAAGACCAATCGCGTGTTTGCGTTTTCAGTGGCATTCTTCGCACTAGTTAAATTTAGAACGCTAACATAATTACGTTTGAATATATGTAGAATTAAGTGAATCGATATAAATTGAATTGTTCGAGAAATGTCGGTATAAGAGTTATCCTCGTTATTAATAATTTGCGATGTACATATTAATTCAGAGAATCCCAATAAAATCAAAAATAGTTTGATAAAATTAAAAGTAAAGACTTGAGTTTACAAACGGTTGTACTTGGTGCTGGAAATACATTTTTAGTTATGGTGAAATATATGTATGTTGCAGTTTGTTCAGTTCTATTTTTTGAAGTTACTTGTAAAAGTTCAAATATCTCAGTTACATACGGGTCATTCCACGCGAAATCGGGCACGTTTCGGAGCAAGTTCTTGTAATTTGCTCAAATTTGAATATGTTGTAGTCTTTAAGGATATTTAAACGTACCCTAAAGGATTTTTCAAAATTTTGAAAATTGTCGATTTTACAGCTGTTTGAAGTTAAGTGCTACCTTTTTTTTAAAAAATGATAGCTATTGAATTAGTAAGCGGACGTAGATGAGCTTTACGGTGCTTATAGAGAAAACATTGAAGTTTGTAAAAAAAATTATTTCATTTAAAAAAACTTGTTTTTTAATCATCTTTTTTGCAATTATTTTAAACAAATGCAGGTTTTTAAGATGATGCGCGATTTTAAAAATCTGAAAAAAAGGAGAATATAGTTTGATCCTTCCCTTTGATGGACAAACTTTGAAAAAGATGGACATTTTAAAATTGGCCCTGTGAAAATTGCCGAAAGTTGACGCTGCGTCGAGTCGCACTGCTGTAGCGGGCGCGTCGTCGCTGGCAGCCTACTCGACTCCAGCGGGCGAACGTGCGTTATTATTTGGAATCAAGGCGACTTCACCCAACATTACTCTACATTATCTCCGAGCATTTGCAAGGTTTAATGCAATCAATAAATATTGGTAACTCAATCTTCGTCTTATTCTTGAAAACATAAATATAATCTCCTTAAATCCTAGCTTTCATTTCGAAGATTTTGGTATTAATGCAGAATGGCACTTTTTTGCAACTTCACATGGCAAAAATGAATGTGAACTTGTCAATAAGTATCATTGACAAAGAGTGAGTTACCAATATTTGCCGCCTTGATCGCAAATAATAACGCACGTTCGTTCGCTGGAGTCGAGTAGGCTGGCAACGACGACGCGCCCGCCACAGCAGTGCGACTCGACGCAGCGTCAACTTTCGGCAATTTTCACAGGGCCAATTTTAAAATGTCCATCTTTTTCAAAGTTTGTCCATCAAAGGGAAGGATCAAACTATATTCTCCTTTTTTTTCAGATTTTTAAAATCGCGCATCATCTTAAAAACCTGCATTTGTTTAAAATAATTGCAAAAAAGATGATTAAAAAACAAGTTTTTTTAAATGAAATAATTTTTTTTACAAACTTCAATGTTTTCTCTATAAGCACCGTAAAGCTCATCTACACCCGCTTACTAGTTCAATAGCTATCATTTTTTAAAAAAAAGGTAGCACTTAACTTCAAACAGCTGTAAAATCGACAATTTTCAAAATTTTGAAAAATCCTTTAGGGTACGTTTAATTATCGTTAAAGACTACAACATATTCAAATTTGAGCAAATTACAAGAACTTGCTCCGAAACGTGCCTGATTTCGCGTGGAATGACCCATACGTATTTGAAAATAAAAATTTGTATACGAAAATTATAGTATTTACGAAACAATGTTACACGCAATTGAAATTATAAAAGAATGTTCTTTCAATACTGTGTATCGAATCTACGACCTGTCATTATTAGAAAATAACTATTATTCGCAGATATTCGACTGCCTTCCTTGACGATATCATGAACTTCTAACTATGACAGGGTAGAGTTGAGCATATTTTATTTAGAATAAGGGATAAAAAATGACGAATAAATTCATAAAGTTTATTCACGAATAGTGAATGATGATGTTACGTGCCGAACAGGAAATTTTCGATGCCATTTTATTTATAGCCTCTAGGTTGGCTGGAGTGTGTCTTGGCGATGCTTTGCACTTTGAATTTACCTGATCAGGTATATTTTGGGCTTTTGACTTTCAAAATTGAAACTTTTAAACTTGTATGCTCTCTCATCAGACCAGTCGTTGTAGGGCAACGCCTAGCATGTGCGTCAGAGTGAGAGCGTGTGTGTTTGTTGTATGGCGAGTGTATTCTGGAGCCTCGGGAATGTAAGCTTAACACCTTTGTCTAAACGCAAAGCGTTGTATGTCGACGTTCGAAGTTGCGGGTTCTCATGAGTCGGAGCAGATGAATCCAAAATGCGTGCGATTTGCATTTCTACCACAATTTATACATGTCAATGTCTGCGATACTCGTTAACATCCATTGTGAATTGCTCATGCAGTGTAGGCGCTTTTACACTTTGCACTATATAAGGGGGTAGAGTAGTCACGTGACTTTCAGAGATTAACGGTTCAGTATCTGCTGTTACAGTTTTTGTTAGAAGAACAGCATTATTTACAGATACGTAGCTGTCTAATAAAAGTGACATGGAGATACTCAATGATTCCAAGTTAGAAACGCGACTTAGGAAACTTCCCCCTCCACTATACATAGTATGTATTACACAAGCCACATGTATATGAGCTCGGCGCATTGACAGTTAAAAAAAGTCAAGAGAAGGCAGATGCGACCCTTACCCTCTTGCTCTTGGACCGCTGAGATTCAACTGTTCAGCTGCCGCCAAATGACACAAACCACGCGCGATATTTTCAATTTCTAAATATTTTCATTTTTCGATTTGTTAAAAGGGAGCACTGGCGGATCTACTCTTCAATAGGCGCGAGACCTCATAAATTTTTGGAGCTTCATTGTAAGAAATAAATTATGCTATTCTATTTAATTGCACTGTCGCAAGTACGGAATTTCTGGTGAAATAATCCATATGTATTTATTTTTCGCGACCCTGCCTTACGGGTCTCGACGTGACTGCCTGTGCGTAAATCCGTTATTGGTGAAACCTCCAGAGACTTTTACGGAATTTTTAAAGATGAGTCTAGAAATGATGATGTTTTGTGGAATATCTCTATGTAAGGCGTAAACCCATGTTTTTGCCTAATTTTGTCGGTAATGTCGCCGCTTTGACAAATCTCATCGTACCCCTGTAAAGCAACGTAAGTTTCTCTTACTGAACTTTCTTGCAACTTGAACCATTGACGATATACTTGTTTGAACATTTATGAACGGACACCCTGTATATCAGTATAAATAAAACTATAAACATTAATCCTAAAAACAATATTGTGACGGATATTCAGTAACGTTACTTGTAGACTAATCTAGTGCAACATTTCAATCACAAACAAAATTTCTATAATGTAGAACATTTATGATTTTTATTATACGTACAGGTATTTTCAATACTGTTGAATTTACCTAAAAAAAGCTAGCATTTTTTCCAAAAGAATTCAAAGCAAATAAGAAAATTCCACAGAACTTCTACGCGAATGCATGCTGAAGGACAAATCCGTGCTATCGAACATGAAGAAAGTCGTGTATTTCAGGATGAAAATAATGCGATAAATAATTGGAACAAAGACCAAAAATCGTGATCAGGTTTTCGTTAATCCTCGCATGGCGGTAGTGGTGTGGTGGACGGAGAGATTGGTCGGCAAATTATGCAAATTTGGATGGGTCGGTGAGGTGGTGAGTTAATCGAAGAAGGGGTATTATCTTTTCATGATCAGACAAGCTCCGCCCGAATAGCGTAGAAGCGAACCACGATATTTGAAATTGAAATAGAACGTCCGTTCTTTAATTAATGCAATGCGCGGCTAGGACTTTTTTTGTGCTCGTCAATTAATTACGCATCGACGCTCCGATGATATTTCATTGTACTCTTCCTTTCGTTTTTTTGTACGACCCGCGTCCAATTAACACGTCTTCGGCTAATTATGCGTTTCGCTGGAAAGCCACCTCAGAATTCAGGACGCAATAAATTCGCGGAACTTCAATCCAAATGATTCAATTACCACCAAAATCTGTCCATTAAGTAACTTTTTATTCATGCAATATGCAAAAACATTGTTTCATGCAATTATTAAATTATCGAAGGTTATGAAAATTCATATTTTCATAAATTTAACTAATGGAATATAACCTAAATGATATGCTTCATTTTTTGATATTAAGTACAATGTATTTTTGATATTAAGTATTTTATGTGCTTTATATATTATCTACGGTCTGTATTTTTTCTCATTAATGAATAATTATCCGCAATCTGACGATTATTTTCAGATTTTATTGTGGTGGGATGCAGTAAAACGTCGTTTCATAGGATTTCAGTTATTTAGAGTTTTTTTTTTATTTAAAGTTAATATTATTCGACGTAATGACAAGAAGAAGTTAAACATGTACGACATTGATTAAAACATGAACAACGATTTAACATTTACGATTAGCATACCAAGATAAAATCACACAGGAATATCAATTCCTAAATTTTTAAATTTTCGTAAATATATTTCAGATACAAATCCTGAATTTTAAAAATTTGAAAATTTTTAAATCAAATATTTTGCACTTTCAAATTTACAAATTCCAGAATATTTTAAACATAAATCTTCAAGTTCTCAAATATGCAAATTTTTATATTTTAATTATAAAGTGAAACTTTGGAGTATTAAATAGGATGATGGGTTAGGAGCGGGAATCATAGTTGTCTAAAAAAATTTCGTTCACGTATAATGCCAAAATCAATTACCGAATGTACTGTAATACTGCTTTGTCTTCGATTTTCAAGTTGAGCTCTAATAGCTTAATTTGTAATATAAATAGTAAAATGAACAAGTTTGTACTTGTTCGACTAAATCTCTAAAACGGATTATTGTTCTTAGAAAAATTAATGGTGGAACTAAATGATCAAATGTTAAGAAAAATAATGAATCTTTTTATAAGTATACTTTATCATTTAAAGAAACGTTTTATTATTTTGTCTCCTGCTTCTGTATGCATATTTCGTAGTACTATTTTCATTACTCTTTTATTACAATGTCGTCTCCATGTAAAGTTGATAGTACACTCATGTTCTTTTACGTTTATTCTGTCATTGTAGCTCTTCTTATTTTTGAAAAGACAAATTTAAGTACCTATTTATTTGCGATATTTACACTCTGAATTGGTTTCAAATCGCAAGCTTGCATCAAAACAACATTGTGTTACTCATGTCTAATCTTTCATTTTCTAATTACAACTGTCACATTATTATAGTTACACTGTGAGAAATAAAATTAAAAGTAAATTTTCTACTTGTACTGTAGAAAATCTGTAGAAACACGAAATGTTTCTACAGATTTCTGGAGAATGTGTTTTAATGTACCATAATTATTCATACTGACAAAAGCCTACGAGTCACGGTTCTTTTTTAATGTGAGTAGAAATATACATTCAGAAGAAGTTGAAATAATCATAGTTCTTCAGATGCAGTCCTTTCGTGTCTGAAATTGTGACGAGTGATATCGTGTATAAAATAAGATGGATCGAATGTACTTTATTGTTTGCCAGTAAAACGCAACAGATTACTGATACGAAGTCACCCATCGAAACCGACAGCCATTAAGCATGGATATAACGATTTCGAATTCGTCAATGTCCTGCTTCCGAGGAAATTCGATCCGTGCCCAAAATATATCGTTCGGATTTGCTTTCAGACTGTTAAAACATTGAATGCGATCAACAATTAAAACCGCATTTAGTGTACGAATTTTCTTCTAAGATTTACATATAGGATTAAATGATTATGGTCTTATGGTCGGAGTGTTGGGTATATTTATAATAAATATGTTATTATTATAATTAAGTTAATGCGGTTCCAACAATTGGCTCAACGAAAAGTATACGAACAGAATTTAACGTGACTCCAGAATAATGACTGCAGTATGAATTCTAGTTCTTTATAAACTTCTATAGCTTTTATGCACTTGAATTTTGGTCGGGGTAAAGATGATCAAAGACCTTAGTTACAGGGTGACTAACTGGACATCGTCAAACTTCATACAGAAAGAGAAAGTGCCGATAAGTAATTTGCTTTGGATGCGACAGGAAACAATCCTTTATCTGCAGTTATCACTAAGTTATTCAGATCAGAATCAATAGACAGTTGGTTATCCAACAAGAGTTTAGATCAATAAAAGTATTATAATAATCTTCTTCTTGCTTTCAACGGAAAGTACAAATAGAAATAAAGTCTTCGAGGAAATCAGTAAAATGTTTCTCAAAATGAAATGGATTAAGGAAATAATGTCATATTTTAAGCAAAGAGATATGAAATTCAGGTATTGTCAATAATAATAATTTTAATTAAACTCAAAAAATAATAACTTTTGGTGTACTTAAGCCAGGTGTCATCGAAAGTAGGCAATGTTGTTCTTCCTTCTTTCTTATTTACTATCTATTCTACAGGGTGTTTCGTGCAACTGGGCCTAGCCATATGTTTTTAACACTAAAAGAAAGAAAACAATTTCATTGAGCAACATTAAATGGTGTTAGATAATATATTATATCATATTACACATCTTTTAAATTTCATATAATGGTATTTGCAAATTATCTATTATGAGTTTTGAAATTTTCACGATGTGGCGACATACAATTCTTTTTGTTGAGGTGTCCGGGTGTAAGCTATGTTCTTTTGGAAAAATTAACCCAACGTTTCGCTAGCATTACAGCTGGCTTCATCAGGGATCAAGAGATACATTGATACTAGTGTGTCTCATCAGAAGGCTCACTTGTGGTTTTGTTCCGGTAGAACTAAGAAATCCTCACTGTAAAAGTGAGTCTCCCGATAACACATATTAGTGTCAATGTGTCTGTTGGCCTCTGATGAAGTCAGCTGCGATACTAGTTTAACATTGGGATAATTCTTCCAAAAGTACAGTTATGTATTGTCTGTTTAGGAGCAATTTGCCCTGCTTATCTAATCACTCCCTTGAGGATTACTATACTAAACCTGCCCCACTTCCATAATTGAAATTTGATTGATAGCTGTCAATCGCCGCCAATGATTGAGCGTGCCCATTCTCTTATACGTCCTTATCCAGCCATTAGATGATTAGAAGACAAAGCATGGTTGAAAATGTAAGGGGTTTTTGGAGGGACAGAGGGGTAGAGAGTTTTAGAGTCCCGATGAAGACAACTAAACACTTTATTTGGTTTTACACAATTTTTTTCTATACTCCGCGGTACTTGGCAATGATCGTGAATTCCCTCATATTTATACGGATCGCGTATACGCGGATCTCGCGTATTTATATCAGTCGCGGGCCAAGATCCCCGCCGCTATCGATGTGGCCAATCAATCTCAATTGATTTCTGATTTGTCACTCGATCATAGGTGGGGGGCCATATTTCGGCAGTCTCGCGACGACGAGATACCGCGAGGATCTCGCCGCGTTCTCGTAAACGCACCAACAAAACAAACAGGTCTAATAACTCTTACGTAAGAATACGGTGAAATTAGGTAAAGGGTGGCCATGTAATTCTCTGATTTCGAACAAAGACTGAAGAACGAATAACAGGAACTAATATTGGGGCCAACTTGCCGCGAAAGACAGATTCTGATATTTGATGGGAAAAAGTATAAAGAGATTTCGTAATTCGAAGACTGGCCAAGGAATTTATCTTCTAGGAGGTTTCTCAATAGGAGGAGGTGAATTCACGTGGAAGGACGGCAGGATATCAAAATCAAATCAGGGCCAAGTCGATAAACAGTAAGCCGGACACGTAGAAGGAAGAGCGTAAGCATGGCTAACTTCATGCAGAGAATGAAGCTTATCGAACCTCTATTGTATTACGGTGGCTTGTCTATCCCTAATTTTCTTCAGCACGCAATATTGCGATATACAGGGTGTTTAAAAGGTATATGTCACGATTATCATAAATGAATGTTATAGTTATAGGAAAATGGTCTAATAGTTCTGGAAATTAGACTAATTGTAAGGAACGTCCTGTAAACTTGAGCTTAACCCCTGAAAATACTCAAAGTTACATTTTTTATTGCACCGTATTCTACTCATCGTGTATAAATAATGTTAAAACAAACAGGGTCGTAAACGCTTTCTTGAAAAATGACGTTACATTTTCATTATTCTTTCGATTGTCTTTATTTGCAATATTGTAGTAGAAAGTAAATAGAAAGTAACGATAGAAAGAAAATAACGTAGATAGAAACTAAATAACGTGCTATTGAAGAAACAACAGGAAATTATTTTTGCCTAGGTTGACTGCATTCGTTTATAATAATATCAGTGAATTTATCTCTACTCTTTTAACATTAATTTTTTATGACAGCTCAAAGCTAGAAATGGGACGATAGGCTCGCTGCCATTATGCTTATCAGTTGGATTGGACATTTGAAAATTAGCCAAAAGATATTTTGAAAAATATAAGTTTATTTTATTTGACAGTAATGACAAGAAGATGCTAAACATGATCTATTCTGTCAAGTATTAAATATATATTATTCTTGTAGTGACCACTACTGGTATTAGTTCATCGATATAAATTAAAAAAATACAGGTCAATATCCAGCAGAAAAATATATCAGAAAGTACAATGTTACTACATGAAATAAAAGCCAAGTCTCTAGACTAGATTTTTCAGTGTGGCAATGATTGAAAGCTTGCATTACGTCCTGAAAGAATTGGCTACCTGTTCATAAAATCCGTGTTCTTTTCTGGTTAACTCAATTGAGCACGTATGAAATAAGCTAAAGAGTAACAATAAAGCTCACTTCAATAAAGTTGACTTAAGTTTGGGCGCAATGAGTAGTTGACAAAAAGTGCAGAAGATAATCATAGATAATTATTGATTGATCCTATGTCTTCAGGACGTGCAATTGCAATAGCAATAGATAATTACAGCAGAAAGTAGAAAACACGTTTAATTGATTTGAAAAAATTGAACCAAAAATCTTTATCGTATTATTTGTTTAAAGTATCTTCACTACGTACTCACACACCTTTGTTAATGTGTATTTCAATTTATTCCACAGATAAACAATAATTTAGTAATTTCCTATTGTAAGGAAATTTTAAAGGTGGCGCCCTTTGGCAACAACCACCGAAGCGGAAATGCACCCCCGAGAGAACAAGCGGCAACCCCGGGGAAAAACCCAGGAAAGCAACGCACCTCGGCAACGTAGTCGAAAATGCGTGCAGGAGAGGACCCCACGCGTAGGGCCCCTTCTTTTGGTTCGTGCATCGATAGCAGTTACATCGGTGGAGCTTTTACGTCTGATTACGCGCACATTTATACTGTTCGCTGTTAGATAGTAATTTTTGTAACGAACGCCCACGAGTTAGACCACGGTTATAACTATTTCTAACATTATTTCCAATAGTTTAAGGTTCATAATGAAAGAGCCTCTATAGGACTAAAGTGTGGATGGACCCGAATTTGACTTTACCACTGGCAAGGTGGATTCACTACAAACAATGTTACGCCCTGGCTGATTTTGTATTAGTTCTATAGCCAATCGCTCGGGCAATATAAAGTATCACCTAATTAATCAGCTTCAATCGTAAAATCAAAACGTGGCAAATTTTACTCCGCTTAAGTAATTTTCCAGAATTTTCGCACCTCTTAAAAAATATATTAAAACTGACAATGACTCAGTTTTCCAACGTAAAGAAAGTTGGACAAATTATTTCCTTTAAACACGGATAAAGGAAAATATTTTTTCTTCAATACACGTAGTAGATACGTTAGTTCATAATTTGGACACTTATCGGAACGTTTCACAAGACCAATGTTAGGGTCAAGATGCTTCGAGGAGGCTTATTTAATTTAAGCTAGTCACTCAAGAGTCAGTGAGTGGCAAAGTGCTGAAGGAGACAGTGCACACTTTATCCGAAAACTTTTGGCAACGTTGTATATCATTACAAAAAATTTGTTAAACGTATAGCTACACTGAAGACGTTTCAATGAATCTTGCTAGTGGACTGATAATGTGTGTGTGTAATAATGGGACAATTATTTTCTTGCTAGGTGTTCAGTGTATTGTCCGCGAGGGCACTTTTTGGTTTACAACAGCACGCAACCTTTAATGGACAGAAAGCCACTCCTCCTCAAGTTACGATTGTGACTTTCGCATTTTACAATTCCACCGTCTTGCCTTTCCGTTTATCAGCATCAAGAATGTAGTGATGAAATTCGGAAAAATCATAAGTGGAAATTTTGCATTGCTTAGTAAACTCCAGCATTCTATTGTATGTACAATTTTTTCATACGTACACCATTGCAGCTGCAAAGTGTAATTGGACTATGTTCTGTCCTGGTGTGTTAATTCACTAAAAATTGAATTTCCAGTTATGAATGTTATTAAAAATAACAGAATTAATGATATTTTTGCTAATACATACTTGAATACAAATTTTTGAAGTTTCTGGAGCCTAAAATTGTTCTTATCAATTGATTTTATATAAATTGTTTTTATCGAACAATTATTATTTTGCATTTCTGTGCTATGTTTAATTTTTAGTATAATTAGAATCTTTAATTCGTTAATACTATCTTTTGTAGTGCTAGCAAGTTCAAATAAACAAATATTAATAATATACGCCTGTATCCTATTCTTTCCAGATCCTATTTAATGATAAAGGGATAATTAATTAATGTTCTAAACAACGTATTTTAAACGACTTGAATAAGTTATATTTTACTTGTAACCTACTACCCTTATATCTAAACAATTATTTTAATGAATAATAATAGTAATTATGCTCAAAATTGCCAGAATAGATTGTTTCAGTTAAATTGAAGCTAATTATTTGCGGGTTAACACTACAATGCAAAACTATGCGATTGAATGAAAAGAAAGTGTTTTCTTCGAAGTTACGTTATATATCCTTTGTAAACTATGTATTACTCTCTCATTTAAACGACTACTTTAATGAATAATATTACGAAGTATGCTTGGAAAACTGCTAGTATACATATATTATTTCAGAAAAGATAGTCGCTCAATTGCGCTAAACTGACACAAACTCAAAGTTATCCGTGGATTAATCATGGACCTAGAGGACAGTACATAAAGTAGCCTTATGGATGCAACGATTGAAGATGTAGTGGAAGGAGTCTGTGATAGTTTCGTCATGTTGTGCCGAGCTATTAGCAATAACATTTATACCATGCCGCGGCAAACATTTAATCTTCACACAACTTAAACTGAATTCTAATTTGTATAAGTACTTTATATGTGAAACTTTATTATCAAGAATATGTTGTAACATTTTATACGAATATTTTAAAAAAGATTGGAGTTTTGGTACAAGACATTCTGCCTAATAAAAACAAACTCACAGAAACCACGTTTTGAGAAACATTCTTATAGTACCCTTCATTATTACGGGGGTAGATTAGTCACGTGACTTTTCGAGATTGTCAAGCCGGTATCTGCTATTACAGTTTTCGTTACAGGAATAGCATTACAGACACGTAACTGTCTAGTAAAGGCGAGATGGAGAGACTCTATGATTCTGAGCTGGGAACGCGATACCATGAGCCACGCGTATGTGAATTCGGTGCATCGACAGCTGAGAAAAGTCGAGAAAGGAGGCAACGTGATTCTTACTCTCCCTCGCTCTTGAAACGCTGAGATTTAACTGTTCAAGATGTATTGTTTAAGTGACGTGCTACACGCACAATCTCTTCTATTGCTCAAATATTTTCATTTTTTGATTTGTTGAAGGGATGCAGTGGTGGATGTACTCTTCAAGAGGCCCGAGACCTCCCAAATTTTTGGAATTCCATTGTAATAAATAAATGGTGGGCAATATGTATTGTTTTATTTTTATGCAATATTAAGTACACATAAAATTAAGAACATATGGATCAAGTATTTGAAAAGAGATTTGTTTCACATTTATCACGATAATATTGTAGCTATATAATCCACACTCTAGGTGCGAAAAGCTAATAATAACTCAGTATATTCTCAAGCAATTTGCTTCAAATTTTTGGCAGTTGTAGCTAATGCTATTCTGTTCAACTGCACTGTTGCATGTACGGAATTTCTGGTGAAATAATGCATACGTATATATTTTTCGGAACCCTCTCTTACAGGTCCCGAGGTGACCGCCCGTGTGTACATCCGCTATTAGTGATATCCTCAGAGATTTTTATGAAATTTTTAAGGACGAGTCTAGGAATGATGACGTTTTGTGAATTATCTGTATACGTATTTTTTATTAGCAATCAGAACAAGTCTATATATGTATCTTTAGAAATTAATGATAGCATTCTGAATGAAGACTGTTGGGTAGCTGCGGATGATTTCTTTCTAAATGACAGATCCTGCATTCAATATTTAGTATGGAAAGAACTTTTTTGTCTTTTTAAAATATATAGATTACATATAGCATTATTTCACAAATTCTGCAATTGTTCTGTACAAATTTTCAAAGAAGCAGTTTAGATTCGTTATTGTTTTTAACCGAAAATTAGTTTCTCTCTAGAGTAGTACTGCTAAAATTGGTATCATAATGAATTGTTAAAGGTAGCGGGGCATTCCGACCCAGGCAAGCGAACCGGGTGGACTGTGTTATCATGAACAAGTGTAATATTTCTCAAATGATACGACGTTATCCATGGAAGAGTGGCTTTCCAATAGACAAAAGGTGGGAGTTCGTGTAGCGTGCGGTCTCAAGTCTTCATGAAAGAATTAACCCTTGCTTGAATTGTCTAAATGACTTCTAGCGCTTGTTGACAAGCGATTGGTCTGCTTACGGCAAGTGTGAATTATAACCTTAAAGGAGCATTAATTACTATATATGCTAGAACCGTCGCTACTTCTAGGGGAGCGGTCTCGTTCCAACAGGGCTTAGTACATTAGCTGCCTCCAAGAAGTCGATCGTACTGCACTTGCTTAGAATCGGCGTAGTGTACCTGTTATAGAAGTTACGCAAACCTAAGTCTGTAAAGGAGCATCGAATACTCTTAATCTCTGAAAAATGGTCGTTATCTCTAAAAGAACGGTCTCGATCGCTGAATGAGTATCTCAGCTTCTTCTGAGATCTTCATGTTCTCGCAACCCAATGTCAAAGAGAAATGTGTCTCCTGCTGCGAAAGCAGCTCCGTATATACCCATCAGTTAGAGTTCGCGCATACGTAGTGACTTATTTCTAATGGCGCACTTATTCTAACCGTTGGTTTTAGATGAAAAACGTACGAAACGCATTATACTTATATTAAAATGTAATTAAAACCTAGAATACATGATATATAACAAAGTACAAAAATATTAATAAGTATTTAAGCTAATAATAGAATATGCAATAATATATGATAATACAATATTAATAGAAAAAGAGAGATAAGTCGAGAGAGATAGAGAGAGATGGAGTGAGAGAGAGTAGGCCGTGGGGAGTTATATAGGTGTCAATATTATTACTGCTGTATTATGTGTCTTGGAACAGGACCAATAATACTCTTGCTACTGTTACTTTGTGCAAAAGGCAACATTATTTACAAAAGGAGTTATAAAAATAATAATAAAGCTAAAAAAACTTTCAAATAGTGCAGCCTATAAGCCCACCAGCTGATTATAATAATTTATAATGCTGTTATTTGAAATGGGACAAATCTTTGTCCTTTAACATATTAGTGCGACTTGAATTTTAGTTTCGTCAATTTATACAGAAAATTTATTTTCTAGAAGGAACTTCTTGCACATACAGGGTGACTCACCTAGCGTTTGCATCTCAAATATCTTTGTCGTTTTTAAAGATACATCAAATGTTTTAAGGACGAAGTTGAATGGTTTAACGGAGCTCTCACAATGCCAGAAAAATTTTTGTTTTGTTGTCATTTTTTTTTAGAAATATCAAGGTCAGCTCCATATTTCTTAAATAGAACAACCTCTTTTTAAACATCTACAATGATGGTCCCTTTCATTAGAAATTCAGTAACTATTATCATTATTAAAGATCATTCAAGATCATTCAAGATCACGCACGGAGAAAACGTACAAGATTTAAAACATGTAAGCAAAGGACGTTTATCACAAGTGAGACTTGTAAACATATTAAAGTCATATTCAATGTTATTGAATATTTTCAAGTATCCTCTAGCCGCTAGCCGATTACGCTGCGATTGATTTACGATCAGTATGTTTTCAAATGCGATTCCGCTATGCCTTATTCAGTGATTGAAAGGTGTGATATGATAACAGTTTACTGTGAATATAGGTAAAATGCAGTGCAGGCCTGATTGCTTTACGAAGAGAGGTACCCTGACCGAAACACTCTTTCCAACGACTAATGAAGACACTGAAATAAATGTTTTAGCAGCTATAGTTGTCAATACAAATATGAGTATGAGAAAAATTGCTCGAGAAGCAGGCATGAGTCAAAGTAGTGTAATACGAATTCTGGCCCGACATAAATTTCATCCGTTTCACATATCGCGATGTCAGGAATTACACGGAAGTGATTTTCAAAGTCGAATTAATTTTTGACAATGTGTATTGCAGCAAAGTCGTTCATTCTTTTCTAATGTCTTGTTTACAGATGAAGCGACATTTAGTAATCAGACGCCGGATAAGACACGGCCGCGGAAAGCTAGCGTATGTGATTTACAAGAAGGTGTTATACCCGACCTTCACCTGGTTCCCTTTTTTCGGTGTCAATCAGCAAGAAATGCTGATACATTCCGAAATATGTAATGAAGTGTGCGAACGATTACGACTAACTCTGTCGATATTATTGGGCAAACTGATGTAAGCGTTCTCCTTTTAATGTTATGAAACAAAAAGGAATAATATAAGAACAACAGTCGTCAGCGCGCGCCAGTCACAGACAGTCACAGTCAGACCCAGAGTCAGAGAGAGTGAAAGTTAGTCCCATCGTTATTCAAGTACAAATTCGAGTCCGAGTAGGAGAACTGATCACAGATCAGATCGAATCTCTGATTGCTACCCACGCAAAAGCTGTAACATTGTAACAGCGAGGGCGTATAGTAACATTGTACGGGAAAATCGCATAAGAGTCAAAGGTGTCATGAGCATATTCTGTGAAATCCGAATCCGCCTGCTTAGACCGCGTTGAGTGAATCCGCGAAATTCGAAATAGGAACGTGCGTACGACAAGGAAAACCGCGTTGAGAAGCGACCAGAAGTGACCTGCGAGCCGACAACTTATAAGGAGGCAACACTGAAATTGTACTGACAGACCAGACGAGTTGGTATGTAATTCGTAACCTTCCTAAATATATATAAATTTGTTAAACCTAAATAGAATCATTATTGGATAATATTCTGCATAGTATAAGGTTTGAATATAAAAATGTGCATCGTAGAAAATTAATGTTAGAAAGTTTCAACGTGGTTAGGCAGAGGTGTAGATTTTTAGAAAATATAGTAAAGCATAGTATACATAAAGTAGTTTGGTCTAGATGAGATGTGGGTTAATGCAAATCATAGTGTAAATAAAGGATGGATGAACAATATTCTGAAGAGTACTATCTGTGTACCTTTAGGTAAGGTTGGGTGCTTGATTCTTTTGAGGGAACATTCAAGAATTTTGTACAAAATGGTCTTCTTCTATTTCGAAGCAAGAAGACAAGGGAGTATCAAGAGGAGATGGATAACATCAGATTTGTTGATTGGTTTCGGTATCAATTATTGCCTAATATTAAACCAGGGAGCATTATCGTTATGGGAAATGCTTCTTATTGTTGTAACCCGCGAAGCGATTTGCAGGACGAAGTACGGGATTTGGTTCTTGGGTTCGTGAGTGGTTAAAGAATTAGAATCCACCGGCTGTATTCAGCAAATTTTCGTTTATTGAACAAAGTGTCTGAACAGTTAGCGAGCGTACAAGTGGTCGCTTCGACCTTTCGTCGTTCGTGGTTGTCTTCAAACTCTGCGATCCTGCCTATATTGAACTCTGTTGCGCGTCGCTACTGGGTCACATATTATCATACATGGTCATGTTAGCAACATTGTCGACGACGGAGATATGGATGCTGATGTTGCACAAAGTGCTTGCACGTGCATATCTAGAACGTTCTTGGACTGACGCAACTATGTTACAGATGGGCGTTTTCCGGCACAAGATTACCATTCCGCTGTGTAGATTGATAAGGCTCCAACAGCAGCGTCACGAAAAGCGGCCATTTTGGATTGACTGTCTCGTCATGACCTCGAGGCGGACGTGCTCATGAACAAAGGTTCTTTATTGGACTTTGTTCGTGAGAGTAAGCCGCGTTTCGTTAAATATGATATTGACGAGTTCGTGTCGCACAGAAAAAATGGCAGACAACTCGGCTTCATTCAACACAAATTCAGAACACGTTAAACAGTATCTTAACTAACAGGTTAAACAGTGGCAAGCCTAGATGATATAGAGTCGTTATCAGAACCCCGCAGATTGTTAAAGGAATACGCAAAAAGTACTTAATTTTACATGGGATGTCTTGCAATAAAGGAATCAACTTTATCGAGTCAGTGAAGAAGACGCACTTGTTCTTAAGGATGGAAAGAGAGATCCGACCGGATACACAATCTAACAACATTGCTTGAAATATACATCTAGCTTTGGGTCCCTGCTGGGTCATGTGTCGGCCGCTTGGCACGCTCGGAGCTCAACTCTGGAAAATCGCATTGTAAGTGGCTCCGCTGGGAAGGAAAGACGACAGACGCCAGACAAAGATAGGGAATAAACAAGGACGTGCGAGGACCCACGACTAAGTATACGTGCTCAATGAGTAGGACATGCATCGCGTGGAAGACGCACCATTCACGAGTTAGAGAAGTGACAGTATCGCAAGTTAGAGGACACGGCCACCAGGGCTCAACTCTCAACAAGTAGACTAGGACAGCGAGTTAAAGATTAAGAGCGAGCGGGAACCGAAGTGAGCCTCCTCGCCCCTGAGTGGTGTTGATAACGCCGAGTATATATCTTTTTTCATTTTACCAAATACAGTAAATTTGCTTTTATGTGTTTAATAAATAAAATGTTATCAGTAAATGCATTTTTATATTCGAAGTTGCTGTTTGTATAGTTTAAATAAATTTTATATTTTGTTGTAAATCAACTCTTACATTATGTTTTTTATATGGTACGAATCCATCCCGTAAAAAGAGACGCAGGTTTACAGCGTTCAAATTCAACCGCTTTATTATTCCCTATATCCATTTTTACTTTGGTTGAAAATGGCCGAAGTGTCTGGTCTTTCCCTTGAAGAACTCTACTAATTATTATATACATGAAACTGTGTAAAAGAAACTTTCTGAAAGCATTTGTGAAAAGGGAAATGAAGCTTGTTACTTTTTTCCCACTCTCCTCTACTATTTCTACAGATGAATAAATTTCAATTTGCGATATCAGAATCTTCACATTTTTGAATACTTGAAATAAAAATTTTCAATTTCTTAAAGGCCTACTATGTAGGTATTGAGTTTTTAAACTTTCAAACTTTAAAATATTGAAAGTTTCCAAATTTTCAGTTCTTCCTAATTTTCTTATGTAGTTATTTGAATCTCTGGATTTCATTTCCTGGAACTCTGTACTTGATCCATGAGTGACTCCTTGATATGGTAATTTTTCTTTTTCCTCATCCTTGGTCATTAATACACGCAGTTCTTTCAAAAATTTTCCAATACTTTTCGAAAGAGAGTTTAAGAGAGAGATTGAATTCAATAGCTTCAAGATCGCGAGCAATTTTGGACTTCGCGGAGCTTTTGCGAGTGCCTTCGTTGAGTGTATCCTATTCAAACTCTGAACACCAGGGTTTTTCCCATGTCTAGTGTTTCGAGCGCTCCAAAACTATTGGTTATCTAAGAGTTCTATACATTCACAGCGTATCGAATTATCAAGTGTCTTCTGGGGATTCTGGAATATCTTTGATTGTTGCGTTGGATGATCATGGAAATGCGCCAGGAACATCATATCTAATGTGAGCATGTACACGTTTGTCAGAAGTGCTACAGTACTGCGCACATAATGTTCGCTGCATACATTTGGATTTATTATTTTAGTCCCTTCTGTTTCTTGGTACATGATTTTAAAGAATTTTCCTTGTAATATACTCTCGATAGATGGGTTACATTATGTAAGTATTATACTTTGAGGAAGCTGTATACTGCAATAGTGGAACTATAAAAGTCAAAAAATGTACGAAATAAGGTTAGTTAATAGCAACAGGAATACTTTCTTAGTTCATTTGTATTACTTTTCTGCATCACACTTCAAACTTGTTATGTGGAAAATTGTTTCTAATGGAAAGCTTAAAAATTATAAATATTAACTGAAAAATAGTGACAAAAAAGTCACTTATCAATATCTTCACATTTTATTGTCAAAACTTTCATAAGGTGCTGATGAAAATATCGTCAGAAATCATCGTTCAAATTGCTTTAACCCAGATACTGGTCCTGAGACTTTAAACGCATTAATTATTTGTGATTGTTTCAGAAATATGTTCACAAGTTCTACGTATAAGCAAGTTCACATATTTCTCTATAATTAGTTTCTTGGGGCGAATTAATGGATCGATTTTCTGGAAAATTGGAATTGATTCGCCCGATGTATCGTCTCATGCTTTGAAAGAATCGGAACTACTAGACGCACATTTTGATGCGACAATGTTAAACTTTAAACAAATATGATGTTACAATATACGTCCCGCTGTTACAAATGACACGTGTTCGGTTTCTTTCGAGGATACGAAATGATGCGTCCAGCGACTCGATTCCGACTTTCGAGAAAAGAAGAACGTCGTGACAACGACGCGACGCGTGAAGGCGGAAGCCGAGGGAAGCAGTTCACGTTGAGCGTGAAATACGTGAATAATCAAACCGAATTCTCTCACTATTTGTTATAGCTATAAATATTCGAATATTCTACAAATAGTATGTAAGTGCTAGTAATTGGTGAAATTATGGTTTTGTGCACAGTACTTAAGAATATAAGTGCTACAAATATGGAATTAACGTGTTGTTGTGCGTGATTTTTCCGTAATATTCGTGTATGCTTTTTGTGGTTCTCTTCTATTCTAAAATCTCATATGAAATGTTTCGATTTGTCTTACGGATTGTTGGGAGTTATTTACCCAAATAGCACAAAAACATCTTAAAAACGTCTTAAAAACATCCAGTAAAGTCCTAAAAATGTCTAAAAGACGTCGCTGAGACGTCCAATGTTACAAATCAGTATGTCTTTATGACGTCTTAAAAAACATTCAGAAGACGTTTTAAGAACGTTCAAATTATGTATATAAGACGTTTTTAAGACGTCCAAAAGCGTAAGTCTTTAGGACGTCCATGTAGTGTGTCTTTAACCCCTTAACTTGTGCGCTCGGGTTAATTCGAGCGCGCTAAACAGGCCAAACTGTGCACACTCGAAATAATTCGAGCGGCGTTGTATTTTATGCTACTATAATTTTTCACACTCGAATATAATCGAGAATTGAAAATATCATGTGTCTGAATTGAAAATATCATCAATGTGAAAGCTAAGAAAAAAGGAAAAAGGGAAAGAAAAGAGAGACTGGTACCGCGTTATATGGAAACCGCGCTATAGGAGTACCGCGTTATAGGAGGGTTGACTGTACTAGTATTATTATTATTTCTGTTGTAAATGTATAAATAAATATTTTTACTCATAAAAATATGTTTTTTTCGAAATAACAATTTGGAAAGAAAGATAAAAAAGTCGATGTACGTGTAACATTGCAATATTTAGGTCTTTTCTGAAATGTGGATCAAAATCCAAAATTAAAATAAAAATTTTGATTAATTTTGTATTTTTTTTTATTTTTTTGCCAAGACAATGTTCTAAAGTGTGTTTTTACATACAAAAAATTGATTTTTTTTGGACAGTTCTTTTCAAAAAATCTGTGCGTTAAGGGGTTAAGACGTTTTATAGACGTAAACTTTGCATGTCTTTAACATGTACACTTTTGGATGTTTTTAAGACATAAAATGAACATAAAATAGACGTCTTCAAGACGTCATGTACTATCTGGGTAGTAATACCCTTTGATTTTCTACAAAGCGCATCGCAAAATTATCTAACCGAGACAAGTATCGTCGAATTTTGTTACCTCTCTATCAGGTAAGTCATTCGTTGTTTTAATGGCAATGATCACCACTGCGATTCAATCAACTATCATGTCGCGTACCCGATATTATTAACATTGTTAGAAAATTTGCTTGATTACAGGCGGATTTTATCAAATTTTTAATTGCTTATAAATAATTAACAAAGCCCTAAACACCAAATCATCATTCTTGATTTTTGTCTTATTTTGACCTCAAGAATCGCATCCTAAAATGTCTTCCAACTGTTGTCGAACACCGTGTATAGAGGTTACAATTCAAACAGAAATAGTACAAAAAAGGAAACACAATTTTTTTACACAATTTTTTTACACACTTGGCCTTTATTCAATTTTTGAATCGATATTATGTTGCAGTAAATCCAAGCTTTGAATACTTGCAAAACTACACACAACACACGTGATTAAGAACGTTATTACTAACATGAACTTTAATAGTAAGAATAAAAAAATAAAAATAAAAAACAACTAATGATGATAATAAGAATAATAATAAAGGAAAGGAAAACTATTTGACAAAAGAGAATTTGTACGAGGGAAGTATGAGTCCTTTGCACTAATAGACTTTAGCTCGAAATTGAATTTTTATAGATAGAAAGAGAATGTAAGTCTCACGGACTACTCCGCCACGCATCTCGCGACTGTATACGAAAAGTGTTGCAGTTTGCAGCCCTCGGGAGCAGCCTAGGCTGGGCCAGCTACTAAAAAGTTGATGCTGCATTATTGTAGCATCTTAACGACAAGACGCGGTTTTCTCACAAGGTTCGTGCAGTTTGCTAGAAATCATGCGTGTGTACATACATGTGCGTTCCTCTTATCTCCATATTCCCCAAACAGTAGGTTTGGTGACGTTCATTTAAAATTTTGAATTTACATGCATACATACATTCTCGCATTCATTCACACACTTATAATTATATATCCCTGTATATTAATTATCTATATAAAGTCAGGATAGTTGTAATGCAAAGAAAAAATACTATAATTCTACAAAATAAGGTGTTACGGCAAGAATTTCAGAAATATTAGGAAAACTACTGTCCATGTGACAATAACGGGAATAGGTGCAATAAGGGATTCCCCAAAACGCTATGCGCTGTTGATGTATCTGTTCTGAATGGCAGTTTAATTATTATTAAATCTTTTTGGAGAACCACTGGGTGATTCAGGTATTCTACGCTTTAAACGGATATTAATATCAGATGACTGCAACGGCAGCTTGATGCAGGACTCCAAAGACGCTCGCGATTTATGCTATGCTCACGACAGATAGCGGGTAGCAACAAACCATTGCGAGGACAATAATTTCTTGTGGGCGAGATATTCAAAAAAATTTAATCGTTGCAGAACGTAACAATACAAATCTTTAGTTTCTACAATTATTATTAAGTTGTGGACTTTTAAATTTCCGAACATTGAATTCCTAAAAGTTATCTTCAAATTTTTGTATATTTAGAATACAAATCTCCAACACCTCTAATTCTTAAGTTTTCAACTTACAAATATTTAGAAGTTCCAAATTTCTAAATCTTCAAATTTTCAAAGGAAACTGTTTTCATATATGTGCTTCAATCCTCTGAATTCTATTTTTTAGAAATTTGTATTTAAACTGTGAGTAACCCATTGATATGGCAGAAGGTGGGATAGGATCGTCCAATAAATGACGCAAAAGAGCCCATAGGTTAGGGCTCAAAGCCCATTTTCGACTGCTTCAATCATAATCATATCTGTATCTTAAATAGCAGGATATTCTTCGCAGTATCAGCTCTAACGTCGCCGGAAGTGATTCGTGAGTGGTGTTAAGTGGTAGATGTTAGTGATATTAAGGAAGCAGGAGTAGTTGCGGTTGATAGTAGAGGCTGCCACGGTGATGTATACTCCTAGCTATAGGTTAAAAGTTACCGAGCGAATGCTTGAGTAACTGCAAGACTGCAGGATTCGCGATCGTTGCTAATCATGTTAACCCTTGAGACTCTTCTGTCTCCCTGGCTTTCCACTCACTTATCGCAGGCGTAACCCATTGACTTTCTACTTCAAGAATTTTTACTTAAGTTCACTGCTTTCAAGATCGTTCGGTAAAAGTTTCGTGTGTCTTATACAGTAAAATTTATATTTGATATTGAATACTGTTTTCCGTTAATAACTCATTAACAAAGATTCAGAGGACATTTTTGCAAAGGAAAAGGTTGTTCCGAATCACCCCAAGAATCCCTCCTTTACGACTCTCGCACTTGCTTTGAGACACCTTGTATACAGTGATATAATTATAAATACTATGGACTTTTCTTTTGGAGTACAATGGGTACGATACAAGAGATGCTGTTGCTAAATCTTGTTCTAACATACATAGATCTGCTTATATTTATCTGTATTTAAGTTTGATTTCTTTGTTTGTCAACTAAGTAGTTGCAGTTTTTGATTGGATTTAAAATTAGAGTGCTATATTCCTAAACTCTAGTATACCAAGAACAAGTCATTCAGGGATAATAATACTATTTTTCACATAATTTCACATAATTTTCACAAATTGCGTAACAGGCAATAGATTTCACTTTGACAAAAGAATAATACAAAATACATAGAATATGATAACAGAAAAGTCCTGTGTTATGCTACAATTTTTGACAACATATAAACAGTGCAACAAAATGTCGGCATTACATACGTTACTATTACTATTACAAGGGATTATGTTATCATTATTATTGCAAGGACAAGTCAAAACATCGGTGTCGCTGATACATAACGGCGGAATTTCTTTTCAAAAAGGCCCAACAAGTACTTCGTACTCAACTTAGCTCACCAACAAGCAGACGTAGCTGCTGCCACGTGCTGTGTTAGTACTCATGTATCTAAACTGTGAGCACACTTCACTTGAAAACTATTTTGAAGCCTCCACATTTTAATAAAGGAGGAATCCACTTGACCAACAACGAAGGGTGGTGCTTGCTCCTACATCGTATTCCGCAAGCTTTGGAGAACCCTGTATAAACATATTGTTGCGAACACCGGGTACGTAAACAGTGCTTATTGCGCTCGCAACAGGAATAAGAAGAAGACGGTAGAAGAATCGATCGAGTCAGAATTCTGACAGCTGTCAGAGAGTGCGGATATATGGCCGAAACTGAATTTATATACGAGCATTGTAAATAAAACTACCTACTTAAAAGTGTTGTAAATAAACCCTCAGTGTATAGTACCAGCCTCAGTGTAATATATCAAATTACTGAACGAAATAGGTGCGTTGTGTGATGTCACGGTGTTTGAGAGACCGTAGTGCGCGCGGGGAACCGCCTGCGACTCCCCAAAATCGTAACAATATTAGTTATCTTTGATTTCAGTACTTTCTTCAAATTAAATGGACTTATGTTTTTGCAGATATTTTTTGTAGGTTTAATGCTCTTTGGAATACTTGTTTGGAAGGAGCGGGGGGGTTTATACATTATCTTTGTCTATACATCAACTACTTGGTGTTTTAACATCTTAAATGTCTCTTTGGGAGAAGTTCACTTATTTTTGCCAATAACATATAAATTGTAAACAAACAATTAATTTCATTTTAGTATTTCCGTGCATAACTGAAATATTTATCATGTTCACTTCGAGGTATGTTAGAACAATTTAACGTAGGCGAAAAGTAACTAACTTTCTGTTTTATTCATTGATTTAACGTTGACGTGTCTTTTTTTATTATACGTGTATTAGAATATAATACAAGGGAAGTTAGTTAAATTACAAGAATAACAGGTTAATTTTCATAAATTTATTATGCACTACACATAATAAATAAATAAATAAAAAGTGGTAAAGCAAATAAGTAAAGCAAAGAGAAATAAAGATGTACAATCACATTCGCTGATGACAGTTTCGCAGCTGAATCCATCTAGCGGTAAAAATAGGAAAGGAGAAAATTCATGCCCGGTCAGACGTAATTAATAATACAATCATTCCTGCATGTCAACTTTCAGTACTTCAAAATTTGGCAAATAATTGACGGACCTAAAAAAGTGAGGGCTCATTTTACTCGCACGGAGCCACTTAACAATGTGGTATTCGATTAAAATCGATTACCACTTGCATATGGGAAATAAACCGACGAAATGGTTTTTCGACATTTTAGTTGAAGGTGTTACATTCGGCCTTCTCCTGGAGATCCCATTCCTCAGTGTCAATCAGCGAGAAATGCTGAGGCATTTCAAAGTAACTAAGCATGCGAACGATTGCAATCACTTCGATTGCAATCAATTTTGAGCTGATGTGTAAGTGTTCTTCTTTTTGATGTTATAACCCAAAAAGGAATATAAGAGTAACAACCGTCAGAAGTAAAAGAAAAGTGAAAGAGAAGTGAAAGAAATGAAAGAGAAATGAAAGAGAAGTTTAATAGAGTCAAGAATCAGAGCGAATCTCTGATCACCGCCCGCGCGAGATCTGTAACATTGTAACACGTTACATTGCGCTTCGTGCCTTTGCGAAACACGTGGATTTTCACCGATAATTGCTTTTGCCTGCTCATTATGTATTTGATTGTGAACGAACAGATAACGGTCGCCGTACGTTTTCTTTACGGTCATCAAGCATTGATTCTATCAATTCAAACTTTTTGACAAGTTTCGAAACGGACATTCTTGACGGGTTTTTTCATTCTTCTTACTTGAAGACTACTTTCTTAAAGTTTACGTGATGTTTTGGTTGGAACTATAATATGTTTTCATTCAAAATTGGATTTTTGATAGAAATTTCCATTTTTTAACTACTTCAAACACCTTTAAAATTGTCACTAAAAAAATTCCTTTTTGAATATAAACACATGAGCAAAAAAGTTTTTTGAAGAAACTTTTTTCAAAAAAGATATTTCAATTTAAAGTTGTCATCTAATTTTTGTCCACCTTGTATATGCATTTGAACTCTTTTCTGCTTCTTTCTCTGTATTTTATTGTGGAATTTCCACTGTCTATGACCTAGATACAGTATCGAAACGCGCATAACGTTTCCGTGTGTATGTGATCTACTACATTTGTTTTTTTATATGTTGCATGTCGTTTTGTGTGTGATTTTGTGTGTGGACGCAGCGGATGACCACATCAGACACGTTATTTTAATTCTCTGGAAATACATGCACATGTATATGTATACATATGTATACACATAATATGTACTTATTGTAGAGAAGTTCAACATATTTATTAGATACCTATTTACGAATGAAAATTTGTATATCAAATAGCAATATTTGTGATGTAATGTTACATACAATTTAAATATTTATAAAAAAACAGAAAAGTCCTTTCTATACTGGGCATCGAACACAGGATTTGTCATTTAAAAAGAAATCATCATTCGCAGCTACCCAACAGCTTTCGTTAAGACTATTATTATTTTCAAGTACATACATCTATATGTCTCCTAGTGAATATACAGGGTGGGAATTATAAAGCGTTCCAGACGAACGCGAACGCGACGAATGCAAAAATGTTTCAGATGAAAGTTGTTCACTATCGAGGGGAATATCATGTGGTGGGACTTTTATTTTTCCCGATGGATGTGCAAAGGTGAGGTGAAGGTCACGACCATTCTTTCAAATGGAGTCATACTTTTACTTTTTGCTAGTATTGTAACTCATTTTAAGATGAATTTGTAAACTATCCACATAAAATCATTCAAGGTCAAACTTGCAAGAAAATGCTAAAAATGTGATTGAAATAAATGTATTGATAATTTAACGTAATCGTGTTTTATTTCTACTTTAGTAAGTGTTCAAAATGATTACCTTATACTTCAATGCAATGAATAATGCTTTCTTCAATTTATTTGATGTTCGCTTTCCAAGTTTATTGTATATTCATTTCATTAACACGTTTCATGCCTTCGAACTTTCACTCTAAAAAAATTAGGTTAGGTTAGAAGTGCAAGGTAATCATTTTGAACACTTACTAAAGTACAAATAAAACGCAATTACGTTAAATTATCGATACATTTATTACAACCACCTTTTCGGCATTTCCCTGCAAGTTTGACCTTCAATGGTCTTATATAGATAGTTTTCAAATTCGTCTTAAGATAAGCTACAATACTAGAAAAAAATAAAAATATGGTTACATTTGGAAAAATGATCGTGGCCTTCATCTCACCTTTACACGTCCACCGTGAAAAATAAAAGTCCTACAACATGATATTCCCCTCGGCGCTGAACAACTTTCATCTGAAACATTTTTGCGTATAATCAATATTTTTGGAGGTATTCGTCTGTAATATTTTATAATTTACACTCTGTATAGCTACATTATTATCGCGGTAAATATGAAGCAGGTGTCTTTTCAAATGTTTCATCGTAAATATTCATAATTTTATGTATATTTAATATTGTCTAAAAATAAAGCAATAATATTCTGCATAATTTATTTATTTTAATGCGGATTCAGAAATTTGGAACGTCTCAGGCTTTTTGAAAACAGAATTCGCCGCTGCCCAGTTTTGTAAATTGGAAAAAGAAAACATTTGGGCAAATGACAAGATTGTATCTGGCTCATGTCGCTTGCCAGCAACTTGAACAATTGAATGTCAACGTTTCAAGAGAGAGAGAAAGGGAAAGAGAGAGAGAGTGACTCCATTTCGCCTTCACTAGACAGCCGCGTATCTCTAGGTAAATCTACTCCTCTAACGAAAACTGTAACAGCAGTTACCAACCTGTCAATCTCGAAAAGTCACATGACTAGCGTATCCTCTTAATCATCTTCATATTACAACATAATTGTTTTATCATCCCAGCAGCACGGTTTTCACTTAGCTTAAGGAGGCAGACTCCTTGTGTTTTGAGTTGTGTGCGTGTGCTCACACAAGCAAAGAAAGTCATACACGTATACGCGATGAGTGAGAGAGACAAACGGTTTCGCAAATTACGCTTTACGTCTCGACACATGCATAAATGAATCTTTCGCGGGTACATAACCTACGGGTAGACTTTATCACAGGGTGGTCTGGTCCGTTTAAACTCCAATAAACACTATACGTTGAGAAAAATGTAAAATTACAAACTGTAAGCATGAAACAAATGCTGTTGTAAACTAGTAAGATGGCTGCCGAAGTGACATTTTTGCAAATATCTCACGATTTAGTGGTTTTCACTCATAGCACACCAGACCACCCTTCCTTGAATTAGCACAATATCGTGGAAATGCAATTGTCCTCAATTTAACACTTCTTGAAGGCGTAAAGCATAATATTCAACCAATTTGGTCATATTACCATCAGCATCGATGAAAATACAGATCAGTCGATAAATGTAATGTAGAATTTGACAACTGAATGGCGTATTCATCCAATACACGAATACAGACGCAAGAAAGGCTTAGTTGTCAAAACGTATTGAAAGTTTGGTCATGCTGTTGCCACATATATGTATGTACATATTACAATTGTGCCCATCAGGAAAACTCGAACGAATCCAGCTCCAGACGAAATTCTGATTCTTACTAATAAAGGAACATCGCAAGGTGAAAATCTCTGATTTTGATGAAACTTTGCAGGATTGTAGAATAGCCGAAAATATTCAACACGTTTTTTTATCGGTTCTAATTCATGTAAAGGGGGTGAAAACCATTCCCAAAGTTGGGGTTGGGAAACATATTTCGTTTAATATCTCGAAAACTAGTACGTGTAGCAAAATGGTATAAATTGGACGATTGTGTATTTTTGAACAACAAATCTACCTATGTAAACGGTTTTTAAAAATATCAATTTATTTAAAGAATATATTAAAAAATAGTATGTTATCGTTGTTTTCACTGACTACATGCTGATCGATCGTTTTGCAAATTTTTATGCAAATACTATGAATCAAAAAACAAAATACGGCTAAAATAGAATTTTGAATTTTTACGTTATAAACAAAATAATAACATTCCTAGTTAGACTACATTTTGTGTGAAATTGGGCCCTGGAACGACTGGTTTTACGAAAACCATATATCCCTATAATGATTTTGTCATTATATTATGATCTATGTTGTTTATTGTTCACTAAATGTATAAATAATAACATTGCTAATGAATAATCGCAACGTCTCGCACTCGTTGCAAACAGTACGAGAGGTTCAGTGTGAGTGACCCTTGCATCGATGAAAATGTAGCAAGTAAAGGTGGTTCACGAATCATTATTCTTCACTAGTTATTGTTTACTATAAAGAAACAATTGGAATTGTTCCATAAATTATAGTTTAATCCACTAATTTTACACAAAAGTACCTTAGTTGAGTGAGAATTAGGCATTCCCTCATAATCTGCAGGTGTCAGGTTCGAATCTTGTGGTAGCTTTTAATTTTTTTTGTTTTCAATTTTTATTTTAAATAATTCTAATTTTCGTATACCTTTTCACAGATTACAATTATACTACGATGTAATTATACTTTCGCACTTCTCATTTGTAATTCAACAAGATAACGCTAGATACCACATTATCAAATGTCTCATGTATAAATTATATGTTTTCACTAATGCTCGTTTCTTCGCAATAGCGCTTCGATTAATTCGGAGTAGGTCCCAAAGGAGTCTGCCTTCTTAAACAGTCAAGTTTCATCGGTAATTTTTAACATCTTTTTGATTTCTCTAAATCCGATAACTGTCTGTGCACTCAGTGATGTTAATTCTCAGCTATGAGTTCAATGAGATCACATAAAAGAATCGATCTCGACTCTGTAAAAGGAATCACAGAATTGAGCGGGACCATCGGTCGCTGAGCCTTCAATCACCAATCCATCAACTATTTAAAAACGAATCTCCACACGGGTCGCATAAAAATAAACCAATCTTAGACATGGTCTTGCAAAGCAAAAAGTGAAAAAAGTCGGGTATGTCCTTGAGTTCCTTTTGACCTTCTTTTTTCTTATCGACTGAATGTCATCGTACACTACGTCATTCTGAAAAGCGTGTAGTCTAATTAATCTGTCAAACGCACCCATTGCGTTGGACCTCGCACCATGGAAACACAGGACATCAAAGCAGCCGTCAAGTGTTTCCCCAGCAGCATACCGCCAGAAGCGTCTGGACGATTTCATCGGAGAGCAAAAAGGATTCCACATCGCGAAGAATGCCACGCTGTCGTACGTGTCGCCAAAGGAAACAACGAAAGTATCTGTTTGCTCGAGTACGTGTCAATCGGGAAGTCTTTCAACGAAGCCGGCCTTTCAGCGAAGCTGGCCTTTTTGTTAAGGAACGAGCTAGTTCGGAAAATAGAGACAACTTCCGGTTGACCGCGAGACAAAAGTATCAGAATTGAATGAAAATGGGACAATCAAGAGAGTCGGAGACGTCATTTAGCTGTCTAGCAAGCTGTCTAACACCAACCGTACGTCTCTTCTTATTCTATTACTTCGATTAAAGAACAGCGTAATGATTTGGCTATTTTTGGCGACCGACTTTAGGTTTAGTTATTTTTGTTCTCTTGTTTGGCAGTGATTGGTTGTAGGAATGCTTTAATATCTAATGTGGCTTTAGAAAACACGTGTTTGGGTGAAGTTTTGATTAACTACTGCTAAGTAATTGGCTTTATTTTATTTTTGAATTAAAAGTGTTTTTAGATGAGTAGTTTCGTGCATCAATGGAGAATCTGATAAACCTATCTGAAGTCTATTCAATGAGCCGAGGTATAAGATGTAAACAAAATCAATTAATATCATTGGCTGGCGATGATTACAAATGATAGATAATCTTCATTAATAATGTGTAAAGGTACCTCGTATTTTTGGATTCTACTCGACAGATACCACAAAAGAACATGAAAGGAGTTAATAATTTTAGCCCAGCTGAAGTAAAGCTCAGCCTAAATGCTTCTCAGTGACTATCATTATCAGAAACGAACGAATATCATTTTATGAAACTCCTCCAGTCATTGTAATCCGCACCGTAAAGATGCATATCCACTTGTTACGTATCCGTGTATCGTATTACCGTTGCATATTATTCAATGATATGATATGGTGCAACGCTAAATAATTTTGTTCTTTATTATATGCAGTGACAATACAGGACAAAGTTAAACACCGTTACGCCGTATTGTATCATCAGATAGTACGCAACGGTGCGGTGATACGATACGCGGATATGTCACAAAGGGACATACACCTTTAGGTTATCATTCCTTATATTTCATCATTGCGTTGGTGCATTTCTGTGTCACATTTATTATCTTGTTTTACATATTATGTTCCTACAGAAAATGAAATAGCGAAATTAAAAAGTTTAACAGTATTTAGACTACCGCCATACGACTGCAAATTAAATCCTATCAAAATAACACAAAGGCACAAATAAAAAATTATGCTGCAGCAATGAATATGACATTTAAATTTGAAGACACAATAAAATTTATTTCTAAGATTAAAGAGTTTGTATTCGTTTTAAATGCCCTATTACAACATTACGTCTCTTAAAATTGTATTACGAGTGTCGCAATGCATAAAACTATGTTCTTAGTCTTTTTAACATATATATTTCAATTAACTGCTAATCTTACGATCTTACGAATCTTACGATCAACTTGAGATTAGTTTAGATTAGATTTGTTTTTTGTAATCAAAGATGTACAATGGCTAATAATTACTAGGAATTAACCTTTTATTCATTTATTTTTATTTTAGTTAACAATATTTAATTGTACTTCAAATTTAAATTTTAATGGAAATTTAATTGTCTATCTAATTTCCTTACAAGTTCTACAATAGTAAGTTCCGTAAACCCAATTAAGGCACTGAAATTAAAATCTCGGAATAATTAAAGTTTCAAATTTTCAAATCTTCAAAGCTTTAAATATCTTGTTACGAGCCGAGGACTGGATAGTCTGACCGAGGGTCAGGAGTTTTGGAATTTTGTTATTGTTTCGTGGACGAACCAATGAATAACTTTGCACTCGTTGGGAGCCACTTCACGGATGTGGACGAACCAGTGCGCAACGACCAAACAGCGGGAGCCACCTTAGGTTTAGGTAGGTTTTCGTAGACGAACCAACGTGGACGAATACTAGGATGGAATAAAGACTGTGGACGAACCAGCGAATAACTTTGCACTCGCCAGGAGCCACGGGACGTGGACGAACCAGAGCACAATGGCCAACACCAGGAGTCACTTGCAGGTTAGGAAAGGGAATCTTCGCAAGGATTGCGAAGCTGTTAGTATAGCCTTGTAACTTTTAAATCTGTAATATATCTCGAGTGGCAAACATATAATATTGTGGGATCGTTACGCGTTCGCTTCTTGTTGGATTTAGGAGAGGTTTTGATTGAACTAAGTCCAATTTAACAAACCTCATAAAAGTATGTATTATTACGAGTTTAAAGACTCAAAAGAATACCAGTGTTTATGAATTCAAATGTCGCGGAACTAAGTCCTCTCTCTCTCTCTCGATTACGCACAGAGGTATGCGGGGACACGTCGTTAAGACTACGTTACAGTAACTTTACTTTATGTACTGTACTCTAAGATTCTGCTCGAAGGAGAACTAATGCTCGATCTTGCTTCCTGTCTAATCCGCGTACTAAACTCGAACTGGATTGGAAATGAGCCCACTAGACAGAATTTCTTGGCCCTTTTATACTCAAAAATCTATGGGAAAAATGGTGGAGGCTCGGCTGTATCGCAGAGTTTCCGAGAAAAGTTCGATGATATTAGTTTCAGAGAATTCTATTAATTGAGTGCAACAGAAATGCCTATCGGCCCTTGCATGGTGACTTTCAGGAAAAGTCAAAAGTCTCGGAAGGAGCTTTGAATCGAGCCCTTTCGTAGTTGCTTTACGTAACTCGTCTGGACTCGTAACAATCTAAATATTCAAATTTTTAATTTTGTTATAGGGAGGTAAGGTGAAACAATTTAACTGATACGATATGACTTGAATACGTACTTTATTGTAAACATCCCCAAGGACAGAATAACAGCGATACGGTTATGCGGACAGAATAGACTAATGAATCAAATAAAGAAAAAACAAAGTATAAGATAAATGATGTAGAAAAGAAACTGTACCAGGAAGCAAAGGTTGCGCGATGCAGGTCCCTCCTTGCGGTCAGCCGGAGTAATTATACAAGGGCGCTGACTGGATAACTAATACATTTCTTAAATGTTCAAATATTTAAATGTACAAATTTTCTAATCTTCAGATTTCTGAAAATACAGAAATTCAAATCTTTAAATATTCAAATTCATAAATTTTTCAATATTTATATCTTCAAAAATTCTATATGAAATCATTAAAAATGTATAAATTCATAGCTATCAATGTTATTCCAGTTTGCGGTATCCTTTAATTAAGGCAAAATCTCAAATTTTTTGAAGATATGACTTACTTCGTTTTGCTTTACAGTCACAGAAATGTCATCTACTTGTGAATAATGAGTAACTAACAGTAAGATATATGGGTACGTCAAACTTAGAAGAAGTAAAATTACTGTATCTCCCTTTTATGTATCGAAATCTTGATTTCGATTAAATGTTATTTATCTCCATTTCAAAGATCTACATTAATGAGAAGTATAGACGCCTAGCTACTAGTGCTGTACGACCTTCTGAAGCGGCACAAGGTATGCTTCAACGCGACGCAGCGTCACCTTCAACCAATTTCATTTGGTCAATTTTCAAATTTCCATATTTTTGAAAATATGTGCGTAAAGAAGACAAATAGGACCACATTCTTAATTTTTTCAAATTTTTAAATTCGTGCTAAAAAATTGCATTTGTTTGAAACAATTACAAAAAATTTGTTCTAAACTAAAACAATTTGTATTTAGTACTCTTGTGTGTTCACTATAACTACATAGATGCATATTCTCGTGCATTTAGTCGTTCAAGAGAATTTTTTGAAGAAAAGTTAGCATTATACTTTATAACATATCCAAATTTGAACAAAATCCGAAATGGTACTCGAAAAAGTGTCCAATTTTCCATGGAGTGACCCAAATGCGAAATAAAAGTTTTCAGGATTTATTAATAGCGTTTTGACCTGTTCGGCTATAAAGCCTTTTAAAAATATTAAAACCGATTCGGTTAGTCAAGTTTTCTGACCACTCGTGTAGAATCCGCTTTCCCGAAAGGCGAAATCCCATTAGCTCCGCGGTCTAATTCGCACATGGTTACTAAAGTTAATAAGTATTTGCATAGCCGCTTAGTGAAAAGCAAAATTGGCAAAAAGCGGGTGACGCAAAGTGCTTAACATACCATAAAGGCATGATTTTGTTACTTGTTGGGTGTATAATAAATTGCTGTTTATTATTATCACAATAGTTCTTATTACTTTATTATCAGACTTTACATTGCACTCCTCTTTGGTAACATTAATAAGAATATATCCGTCTCTACTCGTATATCTGTTACGTCCATTCGACATGTACACATCCTACCGACATACCTCACATAACATTCTAACAGACATATTAAAGTTGACGGGGCGGGGGGATCGCAGAATAACTGTACTGAAACCAATGAATTAAGAGAGAAAGGAGGATACTAGACTTCAATTTATTGAAACAAAGAATCGTTATGTATGAAATGTTTCATTTAACTTGTATTTTTTTCGTTTTACCTGACAGATATAGAAATATTGTTGATAATTTTAACTTCATGGTTAAAACACACTGTTGCACAACCATGAGAAATTATGTTTCAATTTGAAAATGGACAACTCATTGAATATAAGATATATTATAATAGTTTTTCGTTCTATATTATTTACAGGATGTTTGACGACAGATGCTAGAAATTTCAAGAGATAATTTTGCATGATAAAATACGATGAAAGTCAAGAATGGCAAAACCGCGCTTCAAGCTTCGTTTCTGAGTTGTTTATGGTTGAGAAAACGCCTAAAATACACGTGAAATGTGACTGATTTGAGGCTATCTGTGCATTCAAACAAGAAATGTCTTTAATCTTTCTATTACAAAATGTAAGTATAGATTTTTCTCTGCAAATTCCATGACGCGTAAAATAATTAATTTTTAAGACTGTAGAATTTACTGACTTGTACATGTATAAAAGTATAGGGCCATATGACATAACTTTATTTTAATAGTTTTCATAGGTGAATAAGATTCTAATAAAAAATATTTGGAAACTTAAATAAAGAACTATGTAATAGAAAATCATCAAAATCAAACAGCACGGTAGTGCTGCGACACCAAGTTTATTTGGGACGTAGCCGGCACTACCGTACACATTGTGTGGAGTTTTGCATATAAAAAACTTTAATCGTGAATATTATTGAATCCGTAGCTCAGATATAAAATTAAATGGTATTATCGTAATATAATGTTCGTACGATTTTTTGATTAAGTCTAGTCTCATCGAAATCAGTGCATCCGTTGCTGAGATCTCGTGATGCGATCCAAAAAAGGGCCACTTTCAACATTTTACTTCGAAAATTTTTCTCGCGTAGCCCTGTCCAGATGTCGGGATGTCTGCCGCGTAAAGTTGCAGACGCAACCATACATTATAGGAGGGGTACCTGGTGCGTTACATAACCAGTATTCGATGCTTGGGTCTTAAAAATAAAAATTTCATCAGTGTAAGAAGCCTAGCGGTCTCGCCCGTGTTCTTAAGACGACTCACTGCCGTTTTCTTAAAAAATAATGGGCGATCGGCACGCGTTAACCGTTGGCGATCCCTCTCTCTCTCACACACCACCATCTAACAAAGGCATAGCCCTGCCGAATACATGTATGTATGACTACTCTCTCACATCAATATTTAATCCACATTTCTTTAATATCGATTGTAAACGATGAATAATATCGTCAATAATTTTCGATACTAATAATATTAATTATACTCTGTGGGTCCTGGTTCAGAATGAGAGTCGTTCTCTTTTCTACTTGTGAACAGACTCAAACAGAATAATAATATTAAACAAGTTATGTATTATTTTCATGGCAATAATAATTACTCTTCGATTATGAATCAGTCGTATGCTTTCAATGTTTCCGCGTATGTATTACTTTAATACAAATCAATGTTCAATAAAAATGTACTCATTTTGCAGCGTTTTACGAAATTAATAAGATATTCACAAGTACATATTTTGCAGTTCATCAATTCTCACTCTTTTGATGACTAATAACATTGGATCTTTTTCTCATTCAAGAATAGATTGCGGAACTTCATGGATCAAATTAAACAATTCATTACGATATTAAATAAGTTTAATTCAAAAAGGTGATAGCATTTCTCCTTTGGGCTGAAATCAGCTTGATTAACAATAATCAAACCTTTATTCAATGTCACAAAATGCAGTGAAATCCTCCCAAAAAATTTTAAAAAGTAAACAAAAGTACGCTAAGTATATGCGTTCCCTTAAAAGGCCTACCCTACACAAATCAATTTCCCAGAAAGCATCAATCATTTGAAGAAAGCAATTTAAGATATTAGGGCAAACAAATCCATTAAAGCCATTGAAAAACGCGAAGCGCATTAATTTAATCTTTTACCAAAATATTACTAATATTGTAGTCTCAACAAATATTACTTTTAATCTAAAAGATCGAGACCGCTCCTTTAGAGGTAGAGACCGTTCTAACAAATAGTAATTGATGCTCCTTTAATATAGTTCGTGCTCGCCGCAAGCAGACGAATCGCCTGCCAACAAGTGTTAGAAGCCATTCCTAATCGGACACATTTCTAAGGCCGCCCCGAAGAGTCTTTTCTCCAGGGTAGCGACTGATGTAGGTAAGATAACGAAGGGTTTACGGATGCTTAGGCAAATAAGCAAAGATTACATGTTTCATGAAAACTTGAGACCGCTCTGAGGTTATAGCCACCTATAACTTTGGCAGCGATCAGGGCATACGAGACAGGATTTATTGCACACACATACACAACACACACTGCGCCTCTATAAAGGATTCTCTGCCGCGAATAATATAAATGTATAATCATATAACCTAACCTTCGTTCAAACGATATATAAGCGTAGTTATATAACCCTTGCGTTATTGAGATAATTGATTGATAATTATATGTTAAATGATAATCACGGTCAATATAACCTCACATTTATATAATCACATATAATATAACCTCATGTTCTTTTATGATTTTATTAATATTTAACCAGATTAGAATAGACATCAACATTACATTAACGTTAGGATTAGAATAAGCTTTTTTATTCAATAAATTATTGTTAAAAAAGATATAAGCATTGGATTTCAACTCCTTAACCGCACGCCACACGAACCCTTACCTTTTCGTCCATTGGAAAGCCGCTCTTCCATGGACAACGTAGCATCGCTTTAGGGACGTTACAGGATCAAAAATAAGAGATACGAGCTTTTTATATTGGCTTGTTTTCATATTTATAGAGTGAAACTACCATTCGAAGTTGATAATATGAAAGACGAGAAATAGCTTAAGTTAGTTAAAAAATTATTATCAGACTTGATATAAATTTACTTTGTGGCATATTTGGGTGGGTGAATAATGTCCTTGTTGTCAGTAACTCTTATCACGAGGTAAACTGCCCACAACCGTTTAAATGCGCACTTAAAACTTCAGACCTGCAAGAAGATTTTTAACATCTGTAGAAAACCTTAGAGTTTATACTAATAAATTATTGCATGATAACAGATTACTGGTTTTATTATCTCCGACCCTTACTCAGGGGTGCACTACCCCTGATTGATGAACTACATTTGTTTTGTGAGAAACCGATCAAATTCAAGTAAAGATTATTTCTTGAAAATCGAGTTCTGCATAAACACTTCATTAATAAAAATAATATTATTTTAAAGAAATTATATTAAATTATTGTTAAAAATGTCAGTTGAAATTAAAGTACTGTAAGAAATAAAAAAATGTGAAGAAATCAAGTGTCTGTGAAATGACATTTGTTTTCGTTCCTACGGAATACGTAATAGTCAACCGGATATTTTTTATTTTTGAAACGTTATCAAATTACGCGTTATTTCTGGCAAGACATTGTTATTCCCTTTCTATTCCGTTCCGTTCCTTATTCCGTTCTCTAGTCACTAGTCACAGCTGAGTACTTGACGTGTTAATAGAAGTTATTCTGCTATTCTAGTGATTGAAAATGATCATTAATTCGATAAATATGTTGAATTTATTACCAACAACATTCAAAACAATGTACTTGATAAAAACTCCCATAACAAGGGAAGAAATTCAATTGAAGGAATCTATACAGAAAATTTTGCTGGATAGCATATTTGAATTTAATTCAATTGAAATTTCAAAAGAGCCTTCATTGGATTTTCTCAAAAGTGAAGCATCTGATGAAAATTGAAGCTGCTGATGAAAATTGGTCTGAAGAAACATATACAGGAGTTTGTTCACAGCGTGATGGAGATGTTGATATCGAGTATAAGCGGAGAGCTGTTGCATTCTGGAAAGGTAGAGAAAAAAGATGTAAACTTAATACAGTTCAATATAATTTTAAACTTGTTGTCTTTCGAACGGCAATTATGTCGATGGAGCCAATCAGATGGAAAGAGGAGAAATCATGTTACGTCCTAACTAGACGGTCGTCTCGAGCGGCAAAGATCGACCTTTGGGGTTCTTGCTCTTTTAAAGTGCTAAAACACACTTTGATTAAACTTTACCTTATGTGTAGTGGAAGGAGAGAGGGAAAAGAGAGCTGGTAGATCCTGTTTAGGTTTAACAGTTTTATATATTTAGGAAGGTTACGAAGTACATACCAACTCCTCCGGTCTGTCAGTACAATTTCAGCGTTGCCACCTTGTAAGTTATCGGCTGGCAGGTTACTTCCGTTCGCTTCTCAACGCGGTTTTCCTTGTCGTACGCACGTTCCTATTTCGAACTTCGCGGATTCACTTAACCCCGTCTAGGGAGGCAGATTCGGATTTTGCGGAGTACACTCACGACACCTTTGACTCTTACGCGGTTTTTCCGTTCAACGGTACTATACGCCCTCGCTGTTACAGTGTTACAGCTCTCGCATTGGTGGTAATCAGAGATACGTTCTGATCTGTCGCTTCTCCGACTCGGACTAGAATTTGTACTTGAATCACGACGGGACTAATTTTCACTCTTTCTGACTCTCGGTCTGACTGTGACTGTCTGTGACTGGTGCGCACTGACGACTGTTGCTCTTATATCTTATTCCCTTTTGTGTCATAACATTAAAAGGAGAACGCTTACATCAGTTTGTTGAATCAACTCGATAGCATTTCTTGCTGATTGACACCAAAAAAAGGGGGCCAGGTGAAGGCCAGATGTAACAACCAAACAAGAAAAACTAATAAAGGCTTCTAAGTACGTAATAAAAAATTTCAAGAAGGCTATTGATACCGGTTATATCTTGCACGACAGAAATATTCGATAATGGGTATTAAAAGCATATGCGCTGCATAATAATAATAATATGGAAGTTTTAGCTTCGCATTGTTTCACGAAAAGTAAGTTTTGAAGACTAAGGCTCCAGACTTTGTTAATGTGGTAAAGATTCTGATCACAACATATGGATCAGAAAATGTATACAATTCAGACTAGAGTGGATTTCAGTTAGAAATACATTCTGGACGAATCTTACAACTGGAAGGCATGAAAAAAGTAGAATGTTTGCGTATTTTCAAAAGAACATGGATCCCATTTCGTGGCTTTGCGTGAATTTGCTGTTACAACTTGCCACAAACGTACCGCCAAGTTGCCGCGTTCGTAAGTCTTTCCGTGTTCTTCACAATTTAAAATTGGGAATTATCCTTGTTGCTACAATACGTTACGGCAAATCGCAGCGGGCCTAACAATCTTTTTATAGCTCCACTGATTCTAGCTTGAAGTTCACTGAGTAAATTCAGTGAGTATTGAATTATACATTTCGCATTAAATGTTTTTGCTTAGACGTTATTCATCCCGATAAAATTCCATTAAAAAAAGTTTTCTCTTATCGTGACACGCAACATTTCGTATTTTATGGTCAATCTTGTTCACCATCTCGTTTCAACTTGTGACCCATATAACGTACGATCATATGAATATAGTTTACTTACGTTGTATGATGCGCTATTCTCGAGCAGGTGTAACTTATAGGGCAATATGAACGTCAGCATGCAACAAGGAAAGGTAAACAAGATAGTTTGAGTTTGATAGTTCTACGATCGGCTCAATTAACAATATGTCTTTACCTGCCATCAAAGGCTTCATGTAATGGACTTACGGAACAAGCTCATCATTTTGTGTCTAACAAGGAATGACAAGCTTATGGTTTGATGGAGTGTTTACGACAAAATATTTTCTTCACTAAAGAGTGGTCCCTCGAGTTATGTTTTTGTTTACTAGTTGACACAGCATGTGCAATTAGTCAAAACCGGAACGATTTTCAAATTAACAACGGATAGAAACAAGAAGTTTTATATAAATGCTTTAATGTAGTGGCACTGGGGTCACGAAAGGAAACCGTCAAAGAGATAGTGTGATAGACGGTTTAGACTCGTTATTTTGTAATCATATGCTAAAGATTTATGAAAATATAAAGATGTAAAAAGAAAATATGAAGATACATTGCTTTAAAGAATTACAGATGCTGATAAATTCGCCTTACAATTACAATTACAATGAAAATACTGTTTGTATATTCTCTATTCTTACAAGGCAAGGGAATATCGCAAAGTATAAATTTCCAATTTTGATGAAACTTGGCAAGATTGAAGAACAGTCAAAAATATTTAACATGCATTCTTTTTATCGGATCTAATTGATGTTAAGGGGGGGAAACCATCCCCAACTCTGGGAGTGGAAAACATATGTAGCTTAATATCTCAAAACCTATTGCGTTTAGCGAAATGTTGTAAATGGGACAATTCCATATTTTTGAACGACGAATCCATCTACGTAAACAGTTTTTGAAAGTATTAATTTGCTTAAAAAATATATTAAGAAATAGTACATTTTTGTTGTTTTCGCTAACTAAATGTTAATCGATCTTCTCACAAATTTGTATGTAAGTACTATGAACCAAAACACAAATTACGAATAACATAGAATTCTGAATTTGTTGTAGATAGGTATAAGTGCGTTATTTTTGTTGCGGACAGGTAAGAGTGTGTGGAGTGTGATTGACTCACTCGCATCGTGGTACGGATTATGTTTAGATCAAAGTGGACTAAAAGAAACTCGCCAAGGAACACCGTTTCCAAATTATCCGAGAAGCTCTGAATGGAGTGAATGCTTCCGCGTCCAATGTGAGTGCGTTGACGTGATCAAAACATTGTAAGATGATTGAATCCGACGAATGTGTAAGATTAAGGGCGAAATTGTATGAGGATGAGAGTATACGCGGCTAGGAAGGTCCCAAAAAGAGAGCCATAGCGGGGGGGTCCGGAGTGAAAATTGATGTCCCGACATGTATGCATCTGCGGATGCATTGGCTTCAAACGCGCGGGTTTACCCTAAAAAACGCGCGAATTCTCGCTGACAGAAACACTCGACTACGCAGCAGCGTTTAGTCGTGGATCAAGCCGAGCGTGCAAAGGTAGACGTGAAAACGTCGACCTTAGGCCGCCATAAACCTCAAGAGGGAGGCCATCTCCCTGAGTGTGAAGGTTAAAAAACGTGCACGGTAAGATCAAAAATGGTCAATCCGGGGCCGCCAGGCTACAGGAAGAGTCACGAGAATCGCTAATGGGGTTAATTGAAAATATTTATGTTTAATGACAAGTTTGGGTCACGACGGGTCGACCGCTCTGGCTCTCCGGTTACCTGCGAAACAATGGCGCTAAGGAGATATAAACTGTGCGGATCAGTATGAAAGACTCAATCGATCAGCAATAAGCTCTGTGTGTGGACAAATAAAGAGAAGAGAGGCAATTCTTTTCCTGTACAGAATTTTTACGCTATAAACAAAATAATAACAATCTTGGTTAGTCGACATTTCATGCGAAATTGAACCCTAAAATGAGCGACTTTACGAAAAACATGCATCTTTATAATGCCTTCATCATTATATTATGATATATATTGTTTATTGTTCACTAAATGTATAAATAATAATTCCGCTAGAGAATACACGCAACGTCTCGCGCTCGTTACAGACACTTAAAAGGGTTCAGTGCTGGTGACTTTGGCATAGATGAACATGTAGCAAGTAAAGATGGTTTATAAATCATTTTTCGTCAATAATTATTTACCATATGCAAACAATTAAAATTTCGCCAGTAAACATTGTTTAATTAAACGAATTTACAAGAAAATTGTTTATAGTTTAAAAATTCGAAATCCTATTTTATTCGTATTTTGTGTTTTGGTTCATAGTATTCACATACAAATTTGTGAAAAGATTTATCAACATTTAGTTAGGGAAAACAACAAAAATATACTATTTTTTAATATATTTTTTAAAAAAATTGATATTTTCAAAAACTGTTTGCATGGATGGATTCGTCGTTCAAAAGTATACAATCGCCCCATTTACGACATTTCGCTAGACGTAATAGTTTTCGGGATATTAAGACAAATATCTTTTCCATCCCCAAAGTTATGGAAGGTTTTGGACCCTTTAACATGAATTAGACCCGATAACAAAATACGTGTCAAATATTTTCGGCTATTTTACAATCTTGCCATGTTTCATAAAAATCGAAAATTTACACTTGGTGATGTTCGCTTGTTAGAAAGAACTATAGACACGGCTCTATTAGTCTCGCAATAAAAATAATATACAATAAAATTGAAGACACCTGGGCGTAGATAACGAATAGTTTATAATCAATCTATGGAATAGATTTTGTAGCATTCATGGCAATATTTCATACAATTTGATATATTCTATAACTCACCATTGATAACATGTACGTTGACGCTGGCCCCCTCTGCTACAGTGGGTACACAGCTGTAATTCCCAGAATCACTTGGTCTCACATGAGTGATCTTCAGTCTGTAATGTAAGGAAAACCGATGTTCATGTTAGCGAAAAAAAATATTGATATCGTGTCGTTACAAAAGAACATTTATTCGTTGTGTTTTGCCTCGTGAGGCGATTCGCAGGACGAGGTACGGGATTTGGTCCTTGGGTTCGTGAGCGGTTAAAGGATTAGAATCCACCAGGTGATTTCAGCAAATCTTCGTTTATTGAACAAAGTGTTTGAACAGTTAGCGAGCGTACAAGTGGTTGCTTCGACCTTTCATCGTTCGTGGTCATCTTCGAGCTCCTTCTTTCCGCCTATATCAAATTCTGTCTTGCGTCGCTGTCGGGTCACACATTACTATATATGGTTCTGTTAGCAACATCGTTGACGGCCGAGATGTCGATGCTGATTTTGCGCAACATTCTTGAATTGACGTAACTACGTTATGGATGGGCGTTGTCCGGCACAACAGTTGTTACATGTACGTACATACATACACTGCGTATCAAAAGTTTAGACGCACCCTATTTTTTAAATAAAAACACAGATCCTTATGAATCTTTCATTGATCCTTTTTTCGAATGTTTATAATACTTCGAAAAATTATGATTACAACTAAAAACATTGAAATTTGGTACTACAGGAAAGCATTTTTAGCTTAAACGTGCAAAATGGACGTATCAAAAGTTTAGACGCACTTTCCTTTTTGTGGTTTACAACTTCATATTGTAATCTAATGGCTGTATTAATTATCGGAATGAATATGGTTAAGTATGAAGCGAGTCACCATGAAAAAAGCTGTAAAATTTAATTGTTAGGTAACGAAAACAGAAGCATGGAGTAAATAAATACAGTTAACCAGCAAAAAGTTAGCGATTGGCATGTGTGATTTGTTGTTCTTTATTATTTATTGTTACTGTTACTGTATTATTATTGCTATTATTATTATTAGTTAGTTATTTACCAGTGCTATTATTATTACTGTACATTATTGGTTATTACCGCTACAATGGGAAAATCTAGTACCTTAACTGATTTGATTTACTGGTCTCTTTAGGATTAAATGTATCAAAAATAACAATTTAGAGAGTTCTCAATCAGAACTCCAATATTGTTCGTGCAAAAATGACAAACTGTCCAAATTTGAAGCAGAAACATAAAAATTGTCGTCTTGTTTTCGCGAAGGATCATATGACGTGGACTAACGAATGGGACAATGTAATATTACAAGCTATATTTTGTATTTTGGTAAGAAGTGTATGAACGTATGTACGTTTTGCGTGATCTGGAGTGATGAAAAGAAATTTAATCTAGATGGACTAGACGGATTCAATTCATACTAGCGAGATTTGAGGAAGGAGCCGACGTATTTTTCGAAGCGTAATTTCGAAGGCGGTTCGTGTATGATTTGGACTGGCTTTAGTGCGTTCGGCACCACAGCAATTGCGTTCGTTTCACCGAAAATGAACAGCATTGGATATCAGTCAGTGCTTAAAGACAATTTGCTACCCTATATCCGCCGTTTTCCAAGCATTAAATTCGTTTTCCGACAAGACAATGCTTCCGTTCATACGAGTAGAAGCACAAGGAAGTAGCTCGAAGATCAAAATCTTGATGTTATGTCCTGGACATCTTGTTCACCGGACTTAAATCCGATAGAGAATTTATGGGGAATCCTCATTCGCGATGTTTATGCAGATTGTCGCCAATACAGTTCAGTTGATGAACTCAGAAATGGCATTATGATAGCATGGGCGAGAATCAAGCCCGAAACCATAAAGAATTTAATCGTGAGCATGCCAAACCGATTTTTTTTAACAATACAGGGTTCTGGTAGTTATACAAAATACTAGTCGTTATGTAAAATTGTAAAATTTGTCGAATAAATAAGCTTTGTTAAGTGCGTCTAAACTTTTGATACGGCTGTTTTCCACCTTTAGACAAAAAATACTATCTTGTAGTAGCAAATTTAAAAATCTCTAGTGGTAATCATAGTTTTTCAAGGTATTGTAAACTGTCGACAAAAAAAAATCAATCGAAGACTCATCGGGGTTGCGTTTTTGTTAAAAAAATAGAGTGCGTCTAAACTTTTGATACGCAGTGTAGTATAAAAATATAGATAAATCTTTAGCCTCTAAAGCAGCAATGCTCAAGTACCTACGAGGCGAGCGCGAGCGGCCAAAAATAACCGAAATCGAACCCACTTCAGCAATAGGGCGGGGAGACGTCGGAACTATTCTACGGATGTAACAAAAATGTTGTAGTTCCTTGGAATGGGCGATTCAGGGAGTGATTTGAAACAATTTTTTCCTTAACGAAAATGTCAGATGAGGCTTCGTTAACGAGTTATTAAAGCGCGAGTTTGGCGCCCGACCGACCGCAGTAGCGTTGTAATAACATGTAGACGAAAAAGCAATGCAACAAAAAAATGAACGGAGAATTGAAGACTTAACATTGAAGATAGAAACGTTGAAAGTAGTCTGCTGCGTTAAATTTAAAAAATAATAATCATTGAATTAAATGCAATTCGCGTGTAGTTTGTAAACCTGTGTCACTGGGTCACTGCACCGATTCTGGTCATTGACCGTCGAAATGGTTTATGCTAGGATAGAATTTTTCCAGACAAGTTAAAAATTAATAAGAGACTTTTTCGTTTTCTTTAATGCATGGTAAAAAATGATTCCAAAGATTTAACCAATAATGTATGTGAGGCTTGTCAAATGGAACTGGTTATTACCTATCTATTGTCAAGTTGATGTCTCAATGTGATGCTTTCTTATTTATATTTTTTTCTATGTTCAGTCATAAAAAACAAAGAAAATCCTAACATTTTTCAAAATTCTGAGAATGATTCTGACTTTTTGACAGATAGTGTAAGTAGCAAATTTAAAACAAATAACAAATATGTAAGTACCTGTTGCTGCCAATAGACTATCACGCTGTTTGTAATCCGCAATATCACTGGATTAAATATCTAATAAAAGTAATATACATGAACATTTTTTTTAAAAGGTGTAACTATTCGATATGAAACCATATTTTATTGCTATTTTCGATTTGATGTCATTTTCCTTTATAAGGAATACCCACTCAAGCGTTGAAAAGTAATTCTGTGTCAAGCTAGCTATTTCTTCGACAATATGACTCGTAAAGAAGTTCTGGGAAGTAGCTTCCAATAGATTATTGATTAACTGTTTACTTCCCCTGTTTCACTAGTTTCATCACTCGCCGTTGTAATGTATCGCACCCTCGGGATTACTAACGATGGTTATAGGATGATATAACGATGTCCCAGTGCCCTTGCTGCACTGAGAAATCGATCGCCTTGAGAAATAATTATTTAGTAGGCAGCCGAACACTTTGATAACATTTTGATATGAACATTGATAATATTAGTGAACAGAGTTTACAATTTCATGCGCTAAGGGATTACTCATTACTCTTTCCTTAATCAGCATAAAGTTGTATATGAAATTGATTTGATGTAATTATTTTTCATGTTGGTCTTAAGTCACTAGAAAGATCTAATTAACGCCTGTATATACCCTATTGTGTGTAAGTATTGGAATAATTTCACATTATTAGAAATACATGGAAATACATTTCCTTCTTTAGACTAACTAATATTGATTGTTACTCTCATCGATATTTGTAAATCTTTTATAATTGTCTGAGATGAGATTTGTGATCAAAACTACATCACAGGATTTTACTTGGTGGATTTTACATATTTCAATAACGTGAAAATAATCAAATACTCACGAAAGTATTTGAACTCTTCCAATCTACATCGTTAAGAAATAAAATACACACGTTTGGTTTAAGTTTTCAAAATAAGATTGTAAGTAAAGACACATAGGAGTCTGGAGAATGTATAAGTAAAATTACAAAAAAATCTAACAACACATACAGGATATACAGTGTAAACATACTGATTTGGACGTCACAAAAGTATTCGAACGCGTAGACAAGCCGTGTATTTCTAGTGAATGAAATGTAAACATTATACTTTAGTCGATTCCGAGACATCGTGTGGTTCATACAGATTTCATACAGTATAATCTTTTATAATTATTCTAATCACGAGCACAAAAAAGTTAGATATCAGTAAATGTGAACATGAATTGATATTGAAGTTGCGTAATGAAAATAAATCTTATCTTGAAATTGCCAAATTATTAAATCGAAGTAAATCTACGATACATTATATAATAAAAAAGTAAAAAAACTGAAGGAAATATTACAAACAAGAAGCGCACAAGACGTTCAAAGAGGTTAACACCAAGAGGGGAGAAAATGATTATACGTGAAATTAAGAAAACTTCAAGCACATTCGCACCCAAAATTACAGCGGTTGTTGCGGATAATTTTAGGAAAGATGTACATCCCGAATTATGTCGTAAGATTCTGCGGAGTAATGATTTCCATGGAATAATACCATGAAAAGAGCCATATATCAGTAAAATTAATAGAAAGAAAAGACTAACGTTTGTGACCACACTGCGGCGTGGTCGCCGGGGGAAGCGAGGAAGAAAGTGCCGCCTCAGTCGGGCGCCGGCTTCGTTGTAGCGAATGAAAAGAGTCAGTTAAATCTCGGTTGGGAACAGTCTTTTATTAAGGTTCGTGAAACGCGCGGCGTGAGGCTGGATGCCTCTCGTTCGTAACACGGTGTAGGACCCGCTGCTCCTTCTATGCAGTTGGGTGGGGAGTTACGCTCCCCGCTTAGTCGCTCAGGTCGGAAGTCCTAGCTCCCCGGCTAGACGGTCGCTGTCGCTTGGGAGCCGCTGCTCCCATCGGTACGCGGTGGAGGAACGTAGGTCCCAACGGCGGTGTCGGCGGGTGTTGAGAGCCGCTGCTCCACACGGTATTTACAGTACGTAGGGGAGTAGGATGATCATCGGGATCGAAGTCTGTGAGTGGCGCTACAGGCTACGGCGTATACCCCACCCGTTAACCTTGGCCAAGGGGTCCGTTGCCTGTGTCCACCGGGCTACGCCACGAGTGGGACACAGAGACCCGAGGTTGGTGATGCGGAGAGAAACCTCTTCCGTCCAGGATCACGGTTATCATCACAAGGAGCGGTTATATACCACCTCCAAGGGCCCGTCCGTTGGAGGACTGAGGACAGTCGGTTGCAAAAGCAGAGAATCAGCTTGTGCGCTATCACGGGATTGCTCGCTGTGTGCACGCTCGGTGGCTTGAACGCTCTGTCCCGTTTTTTTTTTTTTGTGACGTGTTCCTTAAGTGTGTTGTGCCGTTCCTTGGTAGCTGCAGCGCCCCCTTACCAGCAGTCAACAGCTGATTGATATGGGATTACCGTCTTGATGTCCTAGTAGTGAATGCTTTAAGTTGAAGCCGGGAAAAATTTTCAAAAAACCGAGTATTGTTTAATTAAAAGAGTGAGTAGCATTAGGGAGTATAAGATTGTTAGGGAGTTATGAAATTGAGGTCAATATGAAGTGCTTGATAGGTTATGTTCTCATCATGAGGGGAAAAAGGTATTTTACTTTGTATGGAATACGATGTAAATCGTACGTGCCAGTGATCTGGACTAGCGGGTTTTGATGGTTTTTGACTGAGTATTTGTTAATGGATCTTCTGATGTGGTTCAGTATGGGCTCCGTGTCAGTGTCCTTGTGTAGCTGTGTTGTTGAATATGTGTTAGACTTTCCTGTGATCATTCACAGGATGTTTCCTTGGGTGTAATGTATGTTTTTAAGGCTGGTTTTGGCGGAGCAAGCCCAGATTTGATGTCCATAAAGAAGGACTGGACGTATGCAGGTTTTGTATGTGTGAATCCTGAGTTTTAGATTTAGTCGTGAGGATGGAGCGAGATATTTTTTGATTGCTGCAGCTGCTTTCCTGGTTTTTTTGACTCTGTCATTGATTGCTGGCTGCCAGGAGCATCTTTTATCAAAGATAATTCCGAGATATTTGACTTCAGATGACCACGGAATGCTGTTGTTTCCAATCTTGAGTGTATCGACCGGAGGAGGAGCCCCTATTGTATTAAAGAAGATTGCCTGGGTTTTGGAGGGGTTTACTGTAAGTTTCCAGGAGGTAAAATAATCCAGAATGTCATTGAGATATGCTTGTATCTTCGAAAGTAATGCTGTGGTTTTCCATGAGAAGGCGGTTAAGGCTGTATCATCAGCATACAATGACAACAGAAAGCCAAACATTCTTGGGATGTCATTTATGAAGAGTGAGAACAATAAAGGTCTCAGTATGGAGCCCTGTGACACTCCTGATGTGAGGGTGTATGTGCCGGATCTCTTGCCATGGATGGAGACAAAAATCCCTCTTTGAGTTAGGTAAGAGTGAAGTTTAATTATAACCATTGGAAATCCACATTTGTTTAGTTTGTAGATTAGGGCGTCGTGCCAGACGGAATCAAATGCTTTTGTCAGATCTAGAAGGACCATGGCAGCCAGTCTGCCTACATTGAGTTCGTGAGTTATGACCGAAGCAACTCGTATGAGTTGATGGATTGTGGCGTGTCCGGATCTAAAACCAAATTGTTCGTTGATGAGTATATTTTTGTTCTGAATGTGTTGATTCATTAAGTTGAGGATGCACCTCTCGAAGACTTTGCCCAAGATCGGCAGTAAGCTAATTGGTCTATAGCTATCTATTTCGTTTTTGGGTTTCCCATGTTTTGGAATGGGTATCACTCTTGCTATTTTCCAAGAGTTTGGAAAATAGGAGAGGGTGACTGAGGCTCGAAGTAAGTAGTATATTTGTAGGATAATCTTTTTAGAGGCAAACTGTAGCATTTTGACAGTGATGCCCTCTAGTCCAGGTGCTTTGTTGGCAGGAAGTCTTTTGATTGCAGCGCAAATCTCGTTGAATTTCACTTGGAGGATTTCTAGTGGTTTATCGATGATGTCAGATTTGACCGAATCGATGAATTCCTGGACTTCCTGCTCGTGAGGTGACTGCGAGCCTGAGTTGCTGGGAATGGGTGCGGCGAAGGAGGCCGCCAGGGCGTCTGCTCTCTCTCTGTCGCCTGGAGTGAGTGCTCCGTTTATGTTGAGGGGTGGAATAATTGTGGGAGTGTGAGTTAAAACTTTGTAGGCTCTCCAGAAGGTTGGATCAGCCTTATCCAGAGATTTGAGATGAGAGTTCCATTTTTCAGAGCGGATGTTAGAAATTCGATGTAGAATTTCGTTGGAGTATAACTTCATGACTGAATGGAAATATAAATTACCAGTCTTCTGCCAGTTTTTCCTGGCTTTTCTCCTCCGGCGAATGTATGTCGTTAGTAGGGAATCCATGGGTATGCCATCGTTGGTGGGAATGGCTTCCGAGGCCTTTCTGGCAGAGGTGATGATAAATTTGTTAAGATTGGTGATGCAGTTGTCTATGTCGATTACTGTGGTGAGATGAGTCTGGAGTTTGTAATTGTGAGTAATCAGATTGTATTTTTCCCAATCCGTGTTTCTAGTCCATCCAGGAGGGCTCATTGCGTTTTCAGTGGGCCGTAGGACAACTGGCCTATGTTGCGTCGTAAAGTCATCCTTGACTTCACACTCAGTGTATTTTTGATGATGAACCAAGAAGATATCCAGTGTAGACGGGTTTTGTGTAGGTGCACCTTGGAAGGTGAACTTTTGTGGAGCGATAATTTGATAGGGACCTCTATTGGCGTGATTGTAAAGTGTAATACCACTTTTATTATTGTTGCAGTTTCGCCAGGAGGTGTGCCTCGCGTTGAAGTCTCCGCCAATTATGAATGGGGATCCTATCCCAGTGAATGCATCAAGGTCTGCAGAGCTTAAATTATTATTAGGCGGATTATATACCACCCCTATGTAAATGGATGGATGTGAGCACTTGATGAAGATGCTCTCGAAGGACGAGTTAGTGTCCAGATATGGATTTGAGATGGTGGTAAAAGAGAGAGAATTGTGGATCAGTATTGCCACTCCGCCCCTTGAGTTGGTTCCTCTGTCTTTCCTTGCAACCTTATAGCCAGGTATGGAGAAGTCAGCATTTGGGTTGAGCCAAGTCTCGGTTATGAGAGCTATATGAATTTGATTATTTTGTAGCACTAGCATAAGTTCGTTCCTTTTTTTGTTTAGAGAACCAGCGTTTCAGAGTAAGAAGTTAGGAAGAGCGGACATTAGTCGAGAGTCTGAGCCTCTTCAAAAAATGCCATGAGTTTTTCCGCGTTGGAGCTGCAGTTTTTTAACTTAGAGAGAAGCAGTTTGGCTGCATTGAGAAGAGCGTCCATATGGCAAATATTGTTCATTTCTTTGCACACGTTGAAGGTTTCCATGATGGAGTTGGAGCCAGCGGTAACTGGCGAAGGTCCAATTGAAGAAGAGTGGAGTACTTCCTTGTATGAGATTGGTAGTTTATACATAGCCATTGAGGAGGGTGGCATGTAATGTTTAGTTTTAGGAAAGGTTGGAAAGTTCTCTTGATTTATGGCTGGGGCTTCTAACCCTTGCGCACGTTGTCCTTCTTTACCATTTCTTCGAGTTAGGTATTTCTCAAGGGCCGGGCACTTGGAGTAATTAGCTGTGTGATTACCTGAGCAGTTGGAGTAGACTGGGAGAGTCTCTGGGAGTTTCATGCATTCTTTGGTGAGATGATTACCTGCACACTTTACGCACTTTGGAGACAAGTTACAGTTAGCCGAGGAGTGTCCAAAGGACTGACATCTAAAACATTGGGTGTGCGACTTTTTTGAGTAGAATTTTTCCGAGTACACTCTGGTGTAAAAAATGTATCTGATTTTATTTATCTCATTGTGAGATGTTCCCATGGGGAATGAAATTTTGTATGAGCAGTAGACAGAGGTGTTTTTGGCTGGTCTGAGGATGGAAATGTGAGTAGGTGTTAGACCGTATTTTACGATTTCTTCCTTTAGGGTATCAATAGGAACTTCAGCCAGACCCTTCAGCACAACAGTTGAATGTTTCTGAGAGTTTAATGTGAAAGTGTGAAAAGGTGTACTTCCTGCAATCAATTTTTGTTTCAGGTTAGTGAAGTCGTCGACCTTTGTTAGTTGAATTCTAACCTGTTTACCCAGAAATTTGAGGTTAAATTCTTTTCCATAATTTGACTCCAGTGACTTTGATAATTTCACGATGTCTCCATCAAAGTTTTTAACGTAGATAGGGGGAGGCTTTTCTCCTTTAGTATCTTGTGGGCTAACTGTCTGACGAATGATGTTGGTGTTTTCGGGAGTGACAGAAGTCGGAGTGATGAAGGAATTCAATATGTCAAATCGGTTATGTGTTGCGATGTTCGGTATGTTTTCATAATCCATATTAGTGGATGAGGTTCTAATTTGTGTGTTGATTAATTTGATCCCCGAGGCTGAAGGAAGATTATTAAACTTAGGCTGATCCTTCATTATCGTTTACGGTAACTTGTTTTGGAGTGCTGCGTATGGTCTCCATAGCCAATTCCTTTGAAGTTGAGGCCCTCATAAAGTCAAACTGGCTCCTGAATGCCTTCAGTGCGATCGTCGTCGGATCCGTAATTTTTGCCTTCTTTGCCTTGTACAGGCCGGAAGCGTCCTTTGAGTTGTGAACTCTGCCCAGAGGCAGTTTGCCCTTCGGTGTTGACTTTTTCTCTAGAATTTTCGATTATTAACTATTAACGGACAATTGTCTGTAATGTTTATACTTGGCCGAGTTGTTTGTAACAACGAGTAGAGTTCTGCTCAGTAGTGCAGCTGCTCCTACGTGTCTATCCAAAGTCCTTGAACGCTCTGTCCCGGTGCGGTTTGCCCGCTTTATATTTCCGCGGTGTAGCGGCTTCACTCGCGGGATCGCGAGATTCCGCTGTAGCCACCTCGCGGTCGCGGTCTGAACTACGTCCGCCTGAGGCGGTCTCGAGTGGGGAGTCTCCCTCTCACTCGTTACACGTTTGCAAAAATGTATGTTCATAAAGATATTTCATTTTATAATGAAGTTATTTTTTCGGATAAGAGTAAGTTTCATATTTTCGGTTCGGATGAACAGCATCATGTGTGGAGACACAACAATATTTAGCTTTTCCAGGTACGGGACGAAACGGTCAAAATACGAACTGCATCATTTAAAAACAGGGCAACAATACTTCTGTTTACCGGGCGATTATGAAGGGGATGGAAGAAAACTGATGTATGAATAGAATCATCTGTCCCTCTTGTCGGACTGGCACTGAACGTCGAGTGCAAACTGCTCCGCTCAAAAACAAGAAAACGATATTTTTATCAACTGGATGGAATGGATCGGACCGGACGGCAGCGGATATGTGTGAATCTCGTTTTAAGGGTGTAGAGTAGTCACGTGACTTTTTGAGATTGTCTGTGCCGGCATCCGCTGTTACAGTTTTCGTTACAGGTGAGGTGGTTATACAGTAATCACATAGACGTGTTTGATTTAAAATTTGAGGCATAAGCCCCTTCCTTCACGCAGGTAGGTTTGCAGCTCTTCGTCCTTCTCCTGGGATTTTGCTAGTTCCTTAAAGTCCAGCGTCTGCTCTACCTCTTCAATTCTCGATAATGCACAGGCAACGACGTTGTGTTCACCGAAAACGTGACGGGTGTCGGTGGAAAACTGGCTGATGAACTCCAAGTATCGAAGTTGCCTTCGAGAATTTCACTCTTCTAATTTCTGACAGAAAGCAAATATGAGTGGTTTGTAATCTGTATAAATCCGGAAACTTCTTCCCTCAATCATATGCCGGAAATGCTTAATCGATAGGTAAATCGCCAGGAGTTCCCTATCGTAAACTCCATACTTAGTTTCTGCGGCCGTTAGTTTTTTTTTTAAAGAATACCAATGGTTCCCAGCCATTGCCGATGCGCTGCTGAAGGACGGCTCCTACCGTAAAATCGGAAGCGTCGCAGGTAATCGCCAACGGTGCGTTGGCCTCGGGATGTGCCAGCAGAGTAGCCTGTGCCAAGCTTCGTTTGCAAGCCATAAATGCTGATGAGGCCTCGGGAGTCCAATGCACCGGTGTACTATCCTTGATATTGCCGTGTAGCAGCTTGTTGAGGGGTGCTTGATCAACTGCAGCTTTAGGTATAAAACGTCTATAAAAGTTTACCATACCTAAGAACTGCCTTAGCTGTTTAGCTGTAGTTGGTTGTGGATATTGTAGGATAACATCCATTTTGTCTGTTAATGGGCGAGTTCCTTCCTTGGACACCGAATAGCCGAGAAATTTCACTTCAGTTTTACCGAAAATGCACTTCGCAGGGTTAACTACCATTCCATACTGCTTCAGTTTATCGAAAAGGATTTGCAGATGTTGAAAGTGCTCTTGTTCGTTCGATGATGCTACCATGATGTCATCTATGTATGCATAGCAGAATTCCAGACCCCGTAACACCTCATCCATAAACCGCTGAAACGTCTGCACTACATTGCGTAGTCCGAATGACATACATGGGAATTCAAAAAGTTCAAATGGAATAGTGATAGCTGTTTTTGGAATGTCTTCAACCGCAACAGGAATCTGGTTGCAAGCTCGAACTAAATCTATTGTTGAAAAAATTGATTTACCCCATAACGCTTGCGCGAATTCCTCGCTGTGCCTAACTAGGTACCGATCAGGAAGTGTACGCGCGTTAAGAGCACGATAATCGCCGCATGGTCACCATTCGTTTTGTCCGTTTTTCGAGACCATATGCAAGAGAGACGACAAACTACTCTCCGAAGGTCTAGCTGTTCCCAAACGCATCATGGTCTCGAATTCTCTTTTCGCAGCCTTGAGTCTATCGGGTGCAGGTCTTCACGGTTTGCAAGCCACCGGCGGTCCTGGGGTGGTGTGGATGTGATGTGCCGTAGAATGCTTCGGTTCCATAGGCGTGCCTTCTGGTCTTGTAATGTTTTGGAACTTCCGTAAAAGTTGATGATACGCAGTGCAACCCATGATTGTTTTGATGCATGCAATTGCTTGCACAGTTTCGACAGTCGGACGTCTTGCTGATAATAATGAGACCTGATCCAGCAGTTGTCTATCTCTCACATCTACGAGTAACCCAAAATGTGACAAAAAATCCGTACCAATGATGGGTTTTGTCACATCCGCAATGATTTCGTAGCCCGAAATTGAGCATGAGTATTCTCGCACCGTACGTCGCAATCGTTATACCGTTCGCTGCAGCGAATTCGTACGTAGATTTCTCGCATGACCCTTTAATCATCTTTCGAGGAAAGACACAAAGATCGGCTCCCGTGTCGACCAAGTATTACGTCTTTGTGTCGCGGTCGGTTACAACAAGACGGCGTGACATCGGGCTAGGGTCGCTTGCTGCTATTAGCGAATGCCCTGATCGTTTCCCGCATTGAATGTACCGGGCGCTATGTATTTACGAGCATCCGTATTGAACATTCAATGATACCAGCAAACACCGCGTTTGCCATGTCTGCGGCTCCTTGAACCCGACCGAGTATTCGAACGAGCAGGTGATCACAGGTGCCTGTCCCTATCGCGGCGCAAAAGGTGAACGTCGGACGTCAATTCTTGTCGAATTGCCGAGATTTCTTGGCGTAAAGGAACCGCTAATTGTGACATCTTCATGTTTAATAGCGCCACAAGATCATTAGCAGGAGTAGAATTTACCTCGAAGATCTCCACTCTGGGAGTTGACGATTTAGCGATTGCGTCTGCAAGCTCCAGAGGGTCAGCAAGACGGATTCAGGCACTGCCGTCCCAGCTAATCCGCGCAGATGTCTCAAGAATTGCGGGGCTTTCGGATCTCCCATTTTCTCGTGTTCGAGCAAACTTCTGCTCCTGTGACGAACTCAAACGACGCATAAGCTCAGTTTCCAATTTCTGATACGGCACCGACGGTGGTGGATTCATGATAATATCTCGGACCTCCGGGACGTACTGTGGAGGTAGCGCTCCCAAGATATATCTGAACTTGGTATTTTCCAAGATCACTCCAGATGCTTCGAAGCTGCATTCCGACATCACCACATCTCCGGCTCGGAAGAGCAGAATTCGGGAATCCGCTACGCATCCACCGCAGGTGCTCCAGCGCCAAGAGAATCATTAGTCACCTGACCTGTAGCCATCTTCACACAATGTTCTTACACTACACTGAGTCACTATAAAATAACACTATTCAGTTTCTAAAGCTGCAATGTCCACCACGATCAACAGGCACTGATCCCTTAGGGGTCACCAATATTTGAGGTGGCTATTCAGTAAGCACATAGACGTGTTCGACTTAAAACTTGTTTCTTACCAACAACAATGTGAAGTGTAGGCTACAGTAGTTTGCAGTAACATAATCTTTTCTTTAGAGATAGCGACAGGAAGAGAAAAGGATGGAAAGAGGGTTGGAAAGCAAAGAGGAAAGCGGACAGAACAGAGAGAAAAGTAAAGAAAGTAAAAAGGGGAAAATTGGTCGCCAAATGTGACTGACGATGACCAGACCTGTACCAATTCTTGGGCTAGGATGTAGAAAGAATAGGCTGGAAATTGTAAAGTATTAGAAGAAAAGGTTAAGAACAGCGAAAGTCGAAGAGAAAGTCAGAACAGAGAAGAGAAAGTCAGGACAAAAAACAGAAATGGAAACGAGAGAAAACGACAAGGCCGTGGTGGTAGTGCCGAACTGCCACACAGGAATTGTAGTATCTACAGACACGTAGCTGTCTGATAAAAACGAGATAGTTCCCTCTCTGATTATCCCTCTCTATCTATCGCCATTTCTCCCTATCTCTTTGTATTTATTTCGCTCTAAGTGTACTAATATTGTATTATCATTTGCTATTGCATATTCTATTAGTTTAAATACTTATTAAAATTGTTGTACTTTGTCATATGTCATGTATTATAGGTTTTAATTGTATTTTAATGTAAGTATAACATATTTCGTACGTCTTTTACCTGAACTATTCACGATTAGAATAAATGCGCCATCAGCAATAAGTCAGTAGGCATGCGTAAACTCCAACTGGCGGATATATAAAGCGCTGCGAAAGCAGCAAGAGACACACTTCTCTCTGGCACCAGGTTGAGGTAGCACGAAGTTCTGAGAGGCAGATGAGTACTCTTCCAGTGAGATCGAGACCGCTCTTTTAGAGATAGCGATCGTTTTCCAGAGATCGAGAGTATTCGATGTTCCTTTGCAGATTCAGGTTTGCGTAACCTTTATGACAAGTACACTTCGACGATTCTAAGCTAATGCAGTATAAGCGACGTCTTGGAGATAGTTGATGGATTGAGCCTTATTGGATCGAAATCGCTCCCCTCGGAGTAGCGACTGTTCTAGCAAATGTAACAATTGATGCTTCTTTAAGGTTATAGTTCACACTAGACGTATGCAGACGAATTGCTTGTAAATAAGCACTACAAGCCGTTCCCGGTCTGACAGATATTAAGTCCGCTCCTGAAGAGCATTTTCTCAAGGATAGCGACTGATATAACCGAGATAACGGAAGACTTACGGATGCTTAGACAATTCAAGCAAGAATTAATTGTTTCCAATAGCATTATTTTACAAATACTGCAGTTGTTTTGTAAAAAATTTTCATTCATATATACATATCTAAAAAATGTATTTGACTTTTTCTCTAAAATAAGTACAGAATTAAAATACCGCGTCTGACTTGCATCCAACCACTGCGTTCAACGTATACAACCATATGCAACATGTTCCGTCGAGGAACAAGAATAGGGACAATCGTAACGGTCCTTCCTCCGTTCGACGAAGTAATCGTTTGTTTTATTGTTGCCAGATGCGAAAGTCAGAGTCCGTTCGAAATTCTGTCTTTAGATTTCAATAGCTAAGGGTCCCGCATCTGGCGACTAATATAAAACAATTTCGAGCTTTCGTTGAGCGGCGGAAAACAAGTAATAAAACATCTGCGAGACACTCGTGCGAACTCGCCTTGCTAATCCGAAATCCCGTTATTCCTTCTCAACCATGGCCTTCGAGCGGGAAGGAAGCAGGCTTCCTCCACCACCGTCACCGGGCTACGGGGCCTTCCGTCACCACTGTCACGGGACCAAGGAAGTGGGGGTGCCTTCCGCCCTTCCAAGGTGACTGAGGGGAATGCTACTGCCCAAATCGATAGCCAATCGATTCGACTGGTCAACGCCCGAAAACGAGTTGACACCCCTACACGCGTATCTCGGAGGGGATGAAACCGGAAGAGGAAGCGGACTCCGGAAGCAAACAGTCGTAGTCTCAAAGTCGTAGTCGAACAGTCGTGTCTAAAAGTCGTAGTCGTTGTCGTAGTCTCAAAAAGTCGCTGTCTAAGAGTCGTCGTCTAAAAAGCATCGAAGAGTCTCAAGTTCGTCTTAAGACAGTCGTCTAAACATCTACGGTCGTCTAAACTAATTACTCAAATTTAATTAGGCGAGTAATATCCGGATCGCGAACACGGCTTACAACCGTGAAGAATTATATCAATTCGCAACACGACACAACACGTAGGAAGACAAATATGGTAGATCATATACAGTAAAAATTCCTCGATAAACCACAGACTTCTATACTATAACATAATACACTAGATTGCTAGGTTCTGTCTATGAGACGTCCCAACTATTACATATGAATTTGGTATATACATAGACTAAAGCGAAAAGGTGGAAAAGAAGCACTAAATTTTGAACGTCCATTCAAGTATGTATTTATGCTAAAGCCTTGTTCAGATTAGTCAAGTTACTTGAATTCAAGTAGCCCGATATCAAGTTTATGTTCGCACAAGTTACTTGGATTCAAGTGATAGGAATTCAAAAGTAACTTGAATTCAAGCTGTCAGACAAAAATAATAAAAGTGGCGTCGAAAGAAATGATGCATCTTAGTTATTTGGTTATGTATTTTCCAACAAGGCATGCACTTTTGACAACGTTCTTGACTTTTACATGTTCGTCGATTTAATTGAAATTTGGCCTGGATGATACAATATACACCATGGTACACGTCAATCAATGTGTATTCAAAGGCAAGGAAAAGTTGAATAGACGTCAACTTCACTTGAAGCTTGAAAGTACATTTCAAGTCGAGTAATGTAACACGTTCACGTTGGTCATACGACCCCGAATCACTTGAACTGAAGTAACTTGACTAATCTGAACCTGCCTAGACAAAATAGAAACTGGAAGACATGTTTGAAGTCACCTAAAACAATACGTTCACATTGGTTAAATTGCCCCAAATCATTTGCATTCAAACCACGTGAATTTAAGTAACTTAATTAATCTAACCGAGGCTTAAAAGTCAATTTTTTATGACCTGGTATAATATTGGATGAAAATAATACACACTATAAATAATATCATTTTTTATAATAAAAGAAGTAAATTGGTTTCTTTTGAAGTGCGAATAACAGTACATGTATACACAATACACAATACAATAAAAATAATGCAAAACTTTACAATTCCTACAAATCATAATATTAACCTCAAATATTTTCATCATTCTGAAGTTCATTATTCAGATCATTGACTCCCTTGTGATGTTAAAGCATCCAGACCTGCTGTAACCATATATGTAATAAATACTGTTTGATACATTTGTACATATATGTGTAACATATTTATAATATATATTAATAAACATTGTCATTGAAATTACATGTATCTATAGCAGAATTTGACCGTTTGCATTCTGAGGTTCCGAGTTTTCATTCATTTTATCCCTTTAGAGGAGACAATCGAGGGGAAAGGGTTAAACTTTGTGGTGTACCCTTAAATAAATTTTCTAGCCCTGGTTTGTTCATTTTTGCTTCTGGAATATTATAAAAATTGACAGATTTAAAATATTTTGTACATATTATACTCCATGCATTTAACCGCCAGTCTTTTCTGTTTACTCCTGGGATCCATGTTGACAATAATTGTGGCTTTTTTAAAGAAAATTTAAAGATTTTCCAATGGAAGAAGTTAGGTTTCAAATACAGTTTAACATAAAACATGTTTTGTTCAATTTCAAAATATAATGCTCACTGGAAGAAACCAATTCCGGAACCTTTAGTTTTTATGCTTCTGCAGTGATTAGTTACACATTTGATACGCATAATTACATAAATAACTGTTACTACACGCTGATGAAAACCAATGTTGATAGACGCTTGAATCAGCTTCAGTGAACGTCACATATACAGTATGTGAAAAATACTATAGTAAAGTATAGTACAGGTACCTCTACACTTGTTGTACGTACGTGAAGGTACTTATATACTTGCACCTTTATATCGCGCATGCGACAGTTTAGTACATACTTTTTAGATGTATTTGTCTACAGCTATATATGGGAAGTTCGTAGTTTAATGTATTATGTAGAAGTTTGTGGATAAAACACAAAGGAAAAAGTAGAAAAGAGTTTAAATGTATGTGTTAAAAATGTATTTGTGAATGAAAATTTATATCAAAAATTACAATGCTTGTAAAATACCGTTGTGTACTATTTAAAGATTACAGAAAAAAGAAAATGTTCTTCCCACACTGGATATCGAACCTGGGACATGTCATACTACAATGAAACTATTATCCGCAACTACCCAACAGCTTACTTTGAAAATAATGTATAGGATGTGGCAGGGCGTGTGATATGATTAGGAAGAGTGTGGTTCTACATATAAAAATAAACTATAGATAAAGAACAAGTACTCAGTTTTCGGAAAAATTGAATTTAAAAATTCGTCCAAAGTATGTGTTCTTGACTATCATCAGACTTCATACATACACATATGGAATAATAAGCGGTGTTAATATCATTATTTTATGTATACCTTCCTGGTTGTACCACACGTCCTGCTATAGTCTGCGTACAAATTTGTTTTATTTGTTACTACGAAATACGTATTAACACGTAATATTTCCCAAAATATTATCGTTTAATTTCTAGTTTCATCTCTCAAAATTTCATACAACTCTTTGAGAATCACACCGAAGAATTGCCTTCTAATTGTATGTTGGAAAGGGTTTCAGGAGCGAGAGGGTGAGTTTGACTTCACATTGGCCTTCTTTTTTGACTTTCTGAAGCTATCCAAAGTGGTCTGAAACGTCGAGCTCACGTACACGCACCTGGTTCGCTAACGTGTGTAGTGGAATGGAAAATTTTCAGTAACGCACGTCGCCACTTTGGATATAACATATTACGGTTTCACATCTGCAGCCCTCCTAATTAGGAGCCGTCTCGTTCACATAAGTTTAACTAAATTTGTCACGTGTTTTACTTTGTTTTATGTATAACCCAGCAAGAGGCAATACTGAGACCTGGATTTATGCCCTGCGACTTTTCATCTTTATATGAGAAGCTTTTGAGCTGGGAAAGGTTTCATTCGAACAAAGAAAGTTCAACGCAGCGCAGTCAACTTATGATTTCGTTCAAAGAACTCTCTAAATTATATAAAAATGCTTAAATTTCACGGGTGTGAATGGTAGATTTTAGCTCTACTTTTTATCATTCGTATTACTACATATCAGCAAAATTTCATTAAATCATGATTTAACAGCGCTACATTGAACTTTTTGCATAATTTTATCGGTAATGTCATTGCCCTGACATATTCGAATGTGCCATGATATGTACAGTCAGAAACATAGTAACGCAGAATTTTGTACATATGATAAACCACCTACATGATCGCCCTGATTATTTTTGTTATGAGTGGAGCGATTACAATTTTTTTGTCTCACACATGATTTCAATGAGTCTCTAAGATGATGTCATTTGATTTTTCTGTCTTTTTTTTAGTAAGTTTTCAGGGTCCCAGGCATCCGGATGAATTTAACGAATTCAAAAACAAGTAGGTTTTTTATCGAATGGAAGTTTACGGTTATAAGAACTTTCTGGCGAAAAAGAACTTAAAGTATTTTATTACAAGCCTAGTGTAAAAAATATTTTAGTGCTCCAAAGTCGGCAAGCTTCCCCTACTATATAGTTGGAACTACAATACTATGAACATTTATTTGATGTCTGAATCAGAATGGAATTGAAAATACACTTGAAATGAAATAATTTTTGTAACAAAAAATGTTGCTGTGATTTAGTAATTCTATCAAGGTTTTCAAAACTTTTACAAATCATTTAAAATGTTTAAAAACATAGTACAGTGATTCACAAATTCGTCTACATTATAAAAATTAATATAATAAAAATAATAATATAATATAATAAATAATATAATAAAAATAATGAAATAAATATGTATAAATAAATAGATAAGAGTATTAGTTAACCATAGAATCTGCTTTGGATTATATTTCACGTTTATTTTGTATTTAATTTTTTGAATTTTTATGTAAAGAGTACAGAAATAAACAAAAACACACTCTTGAATATCTCTAATGTAAGCAGGGATGCGAAAGGTAAGAACAATGGCGGCCTACAAATGGTCATGTGACTCGTGTTAATAAGTAACATTCAAGTATGCGAATCACCTGACCACTTGTGTGCGGCTATTATTTTACCTATTGTATCCCTGAATATAAATCACAGTGTTGTTACCGAACACAGAATGCAAAATAATATCTGTAGCCTATTACACGCGAACGTTTTACATATTGTACACCATACTCCGTGCGATCAAATCATGCTGTTGACATATCAAAATACAAACAAATTGTCAATTTATGTACAAAAAACAAAAAAGAGGTATATTTTACTATTATTGAAATGATGATCATCATCCACTATATACTTCCCCTTAATCGTCATTTCATGTAGCATACGTCAGTTTCAGAAAATCTGTCCAGCAAGTAGAACCGACTCTTTCCGAATCTCGACGCGCCTGATGTATGCGTCCTGGTTTGTGCGCTATAATATTCAATAGGCTCTCGAGTGAAGAGGAAACAAGCCAGTCCTTTGTCAGGTGGCCCGTACACCGTGAAGGCGCATCAGGCATGCTCTGCATTTCTAGCCAGCCCTTGTCAACTCTGCCGCTTGTGTGTCACACGAATATTACAGCCGGGCTGCATCTGTTTTTGGACGTGATTGACGATTGTCAGGGTGACGGTGTTTCGCGTCGGCGAATTTACGAGGACCCCCCACCGGGCCAAGAACTTGAATTAGTCCTCGCGGCTGTCACTGCCTACCACGAGCTCTCCTCTCGCGATGACTCTCATCTCCTCTTCTCCATACAAAATTATTGCGCGGGTCTGCGTTAATTAACGATCATAACTTTAATGTTATTGCTGTTATATTGTGAATACTGTTTAAATATTAGAGTAGTGTGATTAATGATACGTTACGTAATGATTACGTTAGTATGATTCATAATGCAGTGGGCTCCATTGAACTTTCTTTCTTCGTGTGAACTATTTCCCAGCTCAAAATCTTTTTATATAAGGACGAAAAGTTAGCTCCCGTATAAATCCAGAAATTAAACGATGACATTTTGAAATATGTTAATGCGTGTTAATGCGTATTTCTTAGTAACAATTACACCAAATCTGTACGCAAACTGCAGCAAGATACGTGGTATAACTGGGAAGATATACATAAAACTTTACACCTTATCACCGCTTAGTTTTCCATATATGTATGTATGAAGCCCGATAATAGTCGAGACCCTATACATCGATCAAAGTTAACAGTATTCTCAAAACAACTAGTTGGGTAGTTACGGATAATAGCTGCATTGTAAGTGACACGTCCCAGGTTCGATACCCTGTGTGGAAAGAACATTTTCTTTCTTTTTAAATATTTAAATTGCATGTAATAGTATTTTATAAGCATTGGCATTTTTTATACAACTTTTCACTCATAGATATATATTTAAACCATCCATATATTTGAACATTTTTTACTTCTTTCTTTGTGTTTTATCCAGGAATTTGCACTGCCTAGACACAGCGTCGAAACACATATCACGCAATGTTTTCATGTGTATGTGATCTACTGCATTTGTTTTCTCATGTGTATGGTTGTGTTCATTGAACGCAGCGGCTGGCCGTGACGTCAGACGTATTGTTTTAATTCTCTGTGAAACCAACATACGCATGCACATGTATATACACGTAATATGTATTTATTTTCGAGAAAAATTCAAATATACTTTTTAGGTATCTATTTATGAATGAAAATTTGTACAATACAACTGCAGTATTTGTGAGATAATGTTATACGTAACCTAAATATTTTAAAAAGACAAAAAGGTTCTTTCTATACTGGGTATTGAACGCAGGATTTTTCACGTAAAAAGAAATCATTCTCCACATCTACCCAACAACCTTCATTCAGAATGCTATTATTAATTTCCAAAGATACGTATATAGACTTGTTCTGATTGTTCATAAAAAATATGTATAAAGATATTCCACTAAACGTCACCATTCCTAGACTCACCTTTACAAACTTCAGAAAAATCTTTGAGGGTTTCACTAATAGCGGATTTACGCACAGGCGGTCACCTTGGGAGCCGTAAGACAGGGTTCCGAAAAATATGTATGTATGCATGATTTCGCTAGAGATTCCGTAAGTGCAGCGGTGTAATTGAATAGAATAATATTAGCAGCAACTACCAAACATTTGAAGCAAATCGGATGAAAGTTCACTGAGTTATTGTTAACTTTTAGTATCTAGAGTGTGAATTATACAGGGTGAATGTACAAATCGTAAGTGAAAATCGTAGTATAACCGGCTATGGGGTAATTCTATGTAAAAAAAAATTAAGAAAAAAATATGTTATACGTTTTCATCCGAGATTTCGCTTTTGAGAAAATCGAATTTGAAGTTTGCTCATTCTATGCAATGCGATTTAATTATCGTGTATTCTATTATCGGTTGTTGTCTCTGTCCGTGATAGTATATATAAACATTGATAATGATAGGATACTGTAGAAAATATCTAGATAGTTCGATTTAGAGCTTTTATGTGATATGTCATCTTCATTGTTAGAAGAAGTACCTTTAGATATCAGAACTAAAATTATTTTTTAATATGACGGTACCTCGACACATTTCTCGAAACCAGTTTTAAATTTCTTAAATGAAAAGTATTCGTGCTGAATAGGTCGTGGCAATAAGATACACTGGCCTTCAAGGTCTTTGGATCTTACATCCCCTGGACTTTTTCTTATGGGAATATGTCAAAAAAGAAGCACACAAAGTAGATATTCACAACCTTGCACATTTAAAGCAAAAAATTATTCAAGTGTTTGAAAAATTAAAAAATAATACGTTACAATGCGTTCAGTTATTTTTAATTCGTCAAGCACAGTTATGTATGCTGCAACGAGGAGAAGATGTCCAACAGTACTTGTAAAGTAATAAACTGAAATGAAAATAATGAACTTCAAATTCAATTTTCTCGAAAACAAAGCCTCGGATAAAAAAAATTGAATACCAAATTTTTTTCTTATTTCTTTACGCAGAGTTATCTCCTGGTCTGTAGTACTACGATTTTCCACCCACTCTGTATAGCTACATTATTATCGAGATAAATGTGAAACAGATGTTCTTTCAAATACTTGATCCAAATATTCTTAATTTTATGTATATTTAAGTTTGCATAGAAGCTAAACAATATATATTCTGTATAATTTATTTATTTTAATGGAGCTCCAAAAATTTGTGATGTTTCGAGTCTCTTGAAGACTATATCTGTTATTGCCCCCTTTTGACAAATTGGAGAATGAAAATATTTGAGCAATTGAAAAGATCGCGCGTAGTTTGTGTTATTTGTCGGCAATTTAAACAGTCGAATCTCAGTGTTTTAAGAGCGAGAGAGTAGGGGTCACATCTGGCTTGTGTTTTGACTTTTCACAGCTGTTGGATGCGCCGAACTTACGTACACATGGCTCGTGTAGTAGTGTATGTAGTGGAGCGGAAAATTTTCTAAGTCATCTTCCCAATCAACTTGGAATCATAGAGTGTCTATATCTCTCCTTTATCAGACAGTTACGTGTCTGTAGGTAATACTGTTCCTGTAGCGAAAACTCTAACAGTAGATACCAATATATCAATCTCGAACCGGTACGTGACTACTCTACCCCCTTAACCCTTATTGTGCACCAAGGATCACTTAGAGCTCAAGTATAGAGTTCTAGCAATTTGAATTCAGGAATTGGAATAAATATGTAAAAAGAATATAAAGATTTGTAACATTGATAATTTGAAAGTTTCAAATGTTTGAAAATTTAGAAGTCCAAGGTTGGAAACGAGAGCATTTGAGGATTAGAATATATATTTGTATCTATCTAAAATATTTCAACATTGGACAAGTACATATTCTTGAAATAGAGGTCGCTTTTTATTTTTATTGATTTTTCTGAAAGTTATCTTGATTAAAAGGTCCGAAGTAGGTGTAGTGAATTTTCGAACAATTTTATATAGGATTTTGCGAAACTAAATTATTCATTTTTCAGAAGAAAGTTTCAAAATGAAAAGTTTTAATCCTCACGTTTGCCACTCGCAAAATTGACGTTTATTCCCTGTAAAAACTTTTCTCTTGTAAAACATTCTCCCTCGTTAGGAAATATTTGAACTGCTTAAAAAATGTCTTTTATCAGAAAACTTACTTTTCCTATTTTCTCGGAAACTTCTATCTCTAAAGTGTAATAAACTTCTGAATAAAATATTAGCTTCCCGTGACTATTTCGGACAATTATAGAATTGGATGGGAAAGTTCGTTGTTAGTTTGATAATGAAATTTTTTGCTTTATGTTAATATCCATGACTATGTATTACAATATAATTATACGATTAAACGAACTTACCTGTACGTGAAGATGATTTCATGTAGTACTGTCAGTTGTCGGGAACTTTACAACGTTCAGAGCTATTTATAAACTGAAAATTGTGCTTATTTGCGCGGTATCTTCCGATATATTCACGTCGCTTGTCTTTAGCTTAATTTGAAGAAACAAAAAATATGGTGTATCAACCATGCTTTCCTTTCATTCAGTGTTATAATATATTGGGTATAAAAATGGGAGGGAGATGTAATCAACTTTTGTCTAAAATATTTTTTGTCAGATTATCGCAAGTACTTGAAAAATCGTGAAAAGTGTTACGTGGAACAGCCTGTATACCTTTCCTGCAGGCTGTGGATACAACAGCATGTCTGATACTATAAATCGTAAATGTACTGACATCCACTATTATTATTTTACGCGTTTATCCTTAGTATAACTTAAATAGTGCATAAGCGCTTTTTCTGGACAAATCCTTGGTCTTTCATTAAAAAATAGTAACACTAGATTCGGCTGTATGCTCCCAGGCTTTAATGTTTTAATTAAATCTGGTATTTTGATTCCTATATCTGTTTTTGATATAATAATGTTATTAACATCAATTAGTGCCAGAGTTTGTAATCGATGCGCAGTAACTAATGCTAGCAAAGTTACTGTCTTTTCTGATATTTCCTGACTATACTTATGAGAAAATTTAAGATTTTCAATAAATTTTAAAACAAGCTCAGTATCCCATGTACTGGAATGTTTAGGTTTTGTAGGTTTCTGTCTAAATATTCCTTTGAAAAATCTGGACAGTATAGGATCTTTTTTTAATTTCAAATAAATCGATTTCGTGAACACCGACGGTATCTACTATTTTTTTTATATATCTGTGTGGATAATTCCCACTCGATATCTACATTCTTAACTCGAGATGCCGCGTCTGCTTCTACAATCTCTTTAGATGGTATGGTATGAAGCTACTATCCATAATTTTCTTAAATCACACCATTGCCAAATTTCCCATGTTAATTCATTTAATTATGGAAAATGTACACCACCTGCTTTATTTATATACGCATCCAGCGTTGGTTTCAAATTCTTATTTAACACAGGAGTAATAAACGATTTTCTACAAACCGACTCTTGATTAAAAACGTCGATTAATAGGTTTCCTGTATCACACAAATGTTCTATTAATATCATACGATCTATTCCATCCTCAGCATCATTAAGAATCAATGATAATGCACCACCCAACGAAGATAACACAGATCTAATTTCATTTTGAGTTTCAACAAAATGCTGATCTCTCTCTTTAGCTATACCAGTCATAGCTGAAAACACTTCCAAATTAATTTTTGGAGCTTCTATCCACAAATCACATTTGCCAGGATACTTTTTTAATAAATTGTTTCTTGCTTCCTCTGATAAACCTCCAACCATCGATGTTTTTCATCTGTCTATAATGTCGGAATGCATCTTTATTAAAGGTTCTGTGGACACAGATAGGTATTTCCCCAGTTTGTGCAATATTTCATCCTCTGCTACTGGAAATTCTTGCGACTGATTCTCACTATTAATAAGTTCTCCAGAGTTATTCGAAGTATCTGACTTATTGTCAATACTATGCAGATCACCTTGAGATTTCTCAAGTAAAATACTAGTATTATTTACATGCATTTTCTTTCTCAACTGACTTTTCAGTTGCCTTTGGAAAGAAAAATATTCATACGTAGAATATTTTACATAGTAATTAAAACGTGCTTATTACAACAGTTAAAGTTCATGTGGAACTTAACCAATGTTATAACATTTTTATTAAACGTTAAGTACTTGCCTTTTGAGTTTTATTAGCTTTATTCGTTCGCTAAGTTCGTGTGGAACTTAACCAAAAGTATATTCTTTTTTTTTTATTTATTAAGCTATAAAACCCCTACTGAGATTATTAGCAGCATGCACATTGCTGTGCATGCTAACATTACAACAATAACTTAGAACCTAGGTTGACAAATTACTGGTACATTTTTAAATTGTTCTCTAAAGATGCAAACAATAAAACTTTAGAAATTTATGAATAGTAAGTAAAAGGAGAACAGAGGGTTCATACGGAAAGGAAAATAGCCCTTGTTGCACAGTTTGTGAAATAGAACATTTCTATTATTATCATAGATCTGACATTGCCACAACACATAGTTAAGGTCCTGCACCAAACAACCACACAGGCAACTCGTGTTAGCAGCAAGATTAATTTTAAAGAGAGAGGCCTTTAGTTGATAGTGTCCAGATCGAAGTCTGTTAAGTAGGCCCTACACGATGAGACTTACTTCGAGACATGCCTCGAGACAAGGTCTCACAGTCTCACGTGACGGCAGGACATACTCTGGGTCTCATGAAATCTAAACACATTCAGTACTCATACAACTTTCAATGTGAAATGGCGTTAGAAAATTTGTCTGCGAATAAACGTGCTGCGCTGATTATGGCATTAACTATGTGTACCGAAGAAGAAGAAGTTCCCCGTAAAAAAAGAAAGTGGTCAAAAAATTGGCTATTCCAAAGAAATACGTTCCCGCATATATATTTATTACAAGAATTGCGATCAAATGAACCAAAAGACTTCATAAATTACATTCGTACGAAAGAAGAAAAATTTCATATTATTTTAAATTTAGTTCGACCTCTCATTGAAAAAAATACAGTAATGCGAGAAGCTGTATCTGCAGAAGAATGTTTGATAGCTACACTTAGATATTTAGCTGTAGGTCAAAATTATGAAGATCTGAAATTTTCTTGTGCGATGTCACGGCAACTATTGCGAAAAATAATTCCACAAACCTGCTGGGAGATATATAAAGCTTTAAAAGATGAATATTTGAAGGTAAGTAATGTAAGGGATTTTTGGGAGGGACAGAAAGGTAGAGAGTTTCAAAGTCCCGATGAAGACAACTAAACACTTTATTTGATCATACACAGTTTCTCTCGATACTCCGCGGTACTTTGCAATGATCGTGAATTCCCTCATATTTATACGGATCGTGTATACGCGGATCTCGCGTATTTATACATATGCGCGTTATATTATACCGCGTATGTATTAGTCGCGGGCCAAGATCCCCGCCGCTATCGATATGGCCAATCAATCTCAATTGATTTCTGATTCGTCACTCGATCATAGGTGGGAGATCACATTTCGGCAGTCTCGCGACAACGAGATACCGCGAGGGTCTCGCCGCGTTCTCGTAAACGCACTCACAATAATAACATTTCATTTTTATTTTTCAAAGATCTCTTTATTTAAATAATTTATAAATTCGTAAATGACTGCTCAGTATTTTGAAAATATGGCGTCGTTGGTATCATTTGATACGTTGGCTGTATATGATCTATTATAGAATAATTTTCATTCAGTTTTCCCATTTTTTCGTAGTATATGACGTCATTAATTAGTTTTTCGGCTGTTATTCGCTATTGCTGATCAAATTGCTTGAGGTCACAAACTACTTTTTCTCCGGTAATAGTAAACGGATCGTCTTCCTTACTTCCTGATAGTGTTTGGCAAGCAAATTTTATTAATTTATCTCGCTTATTATTGTGCCCGGTTTTCTTTTTTCTGATGCTTGAGCAAATTGTAGATGTAGATGACTCGAAAATGTTAGCATCAGTATATTTTTTCTATCAATATCAGGGATACCCAACTTTGGGTCGTCCCGCAGTGAAGGATTTTATAACTGGGACTTAGGCTATTAGAGGTCATAAACAGGGCTGTCTAATATTAATCGGTCCTACTGGCACTCGATGGCTGATGACCACGTTGGGTCTCTCGGCTGTTAAGTGTCGAGGAATTGATTGTTTATGTTTGAAAAGAGTTTGGAAATAGCAAGCGGCCCGACGCCGTGTTGCTAAACATTAAGGACAGTGTTCCGAAGGATCTGGCCACGGAGTGGGGAAAGCTTTTGCCTTTTGGTAAGAGGACTGTGATGAACCCCACAGCACTTACCCCAGAACCATTGAAAAGTTCCGAAGATTCTAAGAGAAAGATTTGAAAAATCTTCTACTTTAATATTATCCTGATTCTGAAATAAATAAAAATTATTTTTCTTTTCAGTTTCTAGACACAGGGAAAAAACGGCAATCAATTGCAGATGATTTTTAAATTCTTTGGCAATTTAATAATTGCCTCAGAGCAATCGACGGCAAACATGTACAAATTGTAAAACCAGCCAATAGCTGTTCCTACTTTTATAATTATAAGGGTACATTTAGTGTTGTTATGTTAGCTATTGTTAATACCAATTACACTGTTCAACACGGGTCTGATTTTGTAAGCGTGAATAAACATTTCTTGTAGAATTCGACGTGCTGATTACGAATCTGCAAACCGTTTTTTTCCAGAACGTACAGTTTTTGAAAAAATCAGTTTTGAAAAAAAATGACAAATTTTAAACTTCGGGATTTTTTTGTGCTTTTGCCGTAGTAGTTATTTAGTTTCTCTTTACACGAAATGATTTTGTGGACTATCCCGAATAAAAGGATATAAATAGTTATTAGATTATAAACATTGAAATAGGTTTAAATAACAAGTAAAGTGAAAAGGACACCCAAAACGCGCCCATTTTTGCTGATATTTTTCACTTTATTTCAAAAAGTAGGGGTCTAGGAGAAAATTTGACTATACCACGCGATAGAGCAAACCTTTCTACTAAGGAAAGCATCAAGCGAATGTTCAAAATTATTTTTGTTTTCAATATAGAAATAAAATAGTTTGGCGAAACGCGCGGCGGCAACAGTGGTACTCAATGACGGCGGCGCCCGCCGGTGGAGGCCTCGCCTACCGCCTGCCGTTCAGCGGTCCCTATACACATTGACGTCATTGAGTACCACTGTCGCCGCCGCGCGTTTCGCCAAACTATTTTATTTCTATATTGAAAACAAAAATAATTTTGAACATTCGCTTGATGCTTTCCTTAGTAGAAAGGTTTGCTCTATCGCGTGGTATAGTCAAATTTTCTCCTAGACCCTTATTTTTTTAAATAAAGTGAAAAATATCAGCAAAAATGGGTGCGTTTTGGGTGTCCTTTTCATTTTAATTGTTATTTAAACCTATTTCAATGTTTATAATCTAATAACTATTTATATCCTTTTATTCGGGAGAGTCCACAGAATCATTTCGTGCAAACAGCAACTAAATAACTACTACGGCAAAAGCACAAAAAAATCCCAAAGTTGAAAATTTGTCATTTTTTTCAAAATTGATTTTTTCAAAAACTGTACGTTCTGGAAAAAAACGGTTTACAGATTCGTAATCAGCACGTCGAAATCTATAAGAAATGTTTATTCACGTTTACAAAATCGAAAAAAAGTCAAAATTTGTCGAACAGTGTTATGAATTTGTAATGGTCCATACGGGTACGAATGGAAGAATTTCCGATGGAGGAGTTTTGCGAGAGACTGCGTTTTATAAAAAATTAATAGGGAAGAAGCTGTTGAGACGCTTCTTTAGCTAAATCATCTGCTATTTCATTAAATGTAATGCCAGTTTGAGAAGGGATCCAGAAAAGAAATAGTTTCTTTGTTTCTGTAAAGTAGGAGTTTATCAGCTTATGAATGTTAAGTAGTAAAGGATTGAATTTAACACTGCCCGAATAGTTACATAGTGCTTGTAGATCACTCAACAGTCAGAATAGATGTAGATATTATAATTAGAACAATCAGAAGCAAGCTCAAGGGCAGGTTTGATTGCAATACATTCAGCAGAAAAGACAGACACGTGCTTGTGTAGACTTAGTAAACGGGATTTGAATAATAATGCGGAACAAACTGCACCGACCATTCCTGTCTCTTCATGTTTACTACCATCAGTAAAAACAGCTATAGAGTTGGGAGGCTTATTAACGAGGTGGCCCGAAAAGATAAAATTAGGATCTACTGCTTCCTTAAGAAGGAGACCAAGTTCAGTATTTATTTCTATCGATGGACTAAGGAAAATGTATTCACAGAGGTATGGAGCAAAGTTGTTTTCGGTTCTAAGCCAAGTTCTATGTTGTAAGCCACCAGTTTGGTTTGGAAGTATAGATCGAGCTTTGTTTACTAATTTGGGCGATCTTGTAGATTCTATGAGCCTTTGTATTAAATTATAAAAACTGTTTCCTTGTTTGAAAAATTTTTTATGAGAAAATTATTACATAGGAAAGCGGATCCATGTTGAAGCAGACACCACTTGGACTCTGCCAAAAGAACATTATTAGGGATGCTACAACTATAACCCAAGGCGATACGAAGGGTTGCAAACTGAATTCTCTCAATTCTTAACTTGAGATCCACATTCTTAGGGAAATACGTATATGTATATAGGAGCTGTAATCAATGACTGAACGAATAGGGCTTTTGTATAGAATAAGAAGAGTAAATGGGACTGCACCCCATCTTATGCCATTTCTAAATTTTAAGATGTTAAATCTATCAAAATATTTATTACGTATGTACTCAATCTGATTGCTGAATTTAAGCTGATAATCAAACCGAATGCCCAGAAGAAGAACCTGAGCACTAGATTTAATTCTATAACTGTTAATTTTGATGGATCAAACACGTGGGTAAATTCATCTTTTGTTAAAATGTATTAAAACAGTCTTTTCGAGAGATAGTGAGAGTTCAAGAAGAGTAAGATTTCTAGTAATGACAGAGACCGCATCCTCCAAGGCTTTTCTTCCAATAGTAGGAACAGAGACTTGACGAGAGATCGCGATATCAACTACAAATTGGGAAATTTGGATACAACTATCTAGTGCATTATCAATATTTTTGACATAAATATCGTAGAGAAGGGGGCTGAGTACACCACCTTGCGGTTGTCCTGTAAATACCTTCCTTGTTCTGTTTTCGATGAGTTGAGAATAAACGTAACATTCCGTTCATATGTCAAAGGACTTACAAAATCAATAATATTGCCAGGACATCCCATATCGTACAATTTCTGAAGGAGAATATTACTGTTGATATTGTTAAAAGCTCCCTTGATATTAAGGAAGCATGATAAAACATCCTTATTCATGGAGAAGGCCTCCTCAATGGTCAAAGTTAACATTGCAAGGTTGTCAGAACAGGATCTTCCGGAACGAAAACCAGCTTGAGACGGTGGTAGGAAACCAGAGGACTCTACCCACCACTGAAGTCTAAGCTTAATCACTTTTTCCAAAATTTTACAGAGGCACTATAATATTCTTATTAAATGTGAATTATAGTTTAAATATTCTTGCCTTTTGAGCTTTATTAGCTGTATCAGATTGTACTAAGGACAACTGATTTTAAAGCGATAGTAAAGCATTAATAAAAAGGTTTGAAAGGTTATGCAATTGCTGTTGCATACTTTTTAATTGTTTACGCAAAGTTTTGTCTTTCTCCTTACGTTCTTCAGAACTATGTCTAGACCGTTTGTTTTTTTTTTTTTGCTTTTTCCATCTTAAAATCTTTTAAGGAGTAATTATAAATTAAATTATTATGCAGGGAAAGATTAACACGTCCAAAGTTCTCTGCAGAACAAAACAATATGACAAGCGACGTGAATAATAAAAGATACCGCGCAAATAAGCACAATTTTCAGTTTACAAATAGCTCCGAACGTTATGAAGTCTCTGGCAATTGATAATGCTACATATAATCTCGAGAACGAGACGCTTGATGTAATACAATATAAATGTATTTCATTTAACGTTTATAATTAACAAGGGAACGTCCCAAAGTGGAAATGTCCAGTTCTGATGAAACTTGGTATGTTTGTAGATTAGCCAAAAATATTGGACATGTATTTTTTATAATCTGCTGGTATCCATGTTAAAAGGATGAAAATTACCTCACATTTGGGGATGGAAAACATTTAGTTTAATATCCCGAAAACTACTGCGTCTAACGAAATGTTGCAACAGGAGCGATTGCACATTTTTCAAAGACGAATCCACCTATATAAACAGTTTGTGAAAATATAAATTTATTAAACAAATATATTAAGAAATATTATGTTTTTATCGTTTTCGCTTACTAAATGTTGATCCATCTTTTCATAAATTTGTACGTGAATACTATGAATCAAAGCACAAAATACGAATAAAATAGAATTTTGAATTTTTACATTATAAACAAATTTCTTGTAAATTCGTTAAAGTAATATTTTATTCCAGCTCTGCTGCTACGGATAGTTACAGTATCAATAGAGGTTTAGGCACTTTCTGTCTTCCTCAGGATTTATTATCTCGTTTCGGAGGTATTGGTTCGCGATTACAATGATATCTCTTTTGAGATACGGAATATAGTTTACAAAATTTAGTTACGTTTAATCTAGGGAGAGAAGGTCTCAAATGGCTCGTCGTTAGGAGACATATACAGAAGACTTCTTCCTCCATACCACATGCTTATTGTCCTATGAAGCACTGAGTGATAAAACTGTGCACTAGACGGGCTAATTGCGCGTACGGAATACTAAAAAGTGAAAACCGAGCGTTGCGACAGCTTTTAAAGGATCGAATGGAAAGGCCGAATGAACTGTCTCAATTGATGATTACTTCTGCGAATCGCGAGTTCTGTAGTCCCGAGGTTAATAACATCTACGATTGTGATAATTTGAAAATGATAGTTTTGGTGTAACTCGAGTAATGTACCGTCGTCGCATCGAGAACATAGCTCTACCTCTCTCGTTTTCCTATCTATATAATCTATTCTAACTAATGCAAAAATATATTAGGTCGATTATCAGTCACATTTGACACCTACGGGTGAATGACCTGCTGACTTTGACAAAGTACCAAGTTACAAGGTCACACGGGTTCAGAGCAACGCTCGGAATGGAATCTTGCTTATCATATTGGAATTTACCAGAACGTAACATTAAACAAAGTTTACTGGCGAAATTCTAATTGTTTGCATATGGTAAATAATAATTATTGATGAGAAATGATTCATAAACCATCTTCACTTGCTACATTTTCTTTTACAAACATCGAACTGTTTGTAACGAATGCGAGACGTTGTGAGTATTTACTAGCGGTGTTATTATTTTATATATGTTTACTGAACAATGAACAATATATATCATAATATAATGAATGAAAGCATTACAAAAATATATACTTTTCATAAACCCACTCGTTTCAAAGCTCAATTTTGTACAAAATATAATCTAACTGGGGTTGCTATTATTTTGTTTATAGTGTCAAAATTCAAAATTGTATTTCATTCGTATTTTGTGTTTTAGACGTAATAGTTTTTGAAGTATTAAGCTAAATATGTTTTCCACTCCTAACTTTGAGTGTGATTTTCATCTCTTCACCATGGATACCGGCAGAAAAAAATACATGTCTAATATTTTTGGCTAATCTACAAACATACCAAGTTTCATCAAAATCGAACATTTACATTTCGCGATTTTCCCTTGCAAGCTAAATAACGATACCAAAGAGTTTAGATATTTGCATCTAGTAAATGTATGACTTCGTATGAGCAATTGTTTATATTTTTAAGCAAATAACATTACTACAATACTAACCATACTCTTCTTCAAATTCTTGTAAAATATATTACGATCTTTAAATTAAACATATCTAATACTGTTTGAAATTGGATTCATTTAACCCTTTCTAGATACATTATGCACTATGTAGGTGTACAATGCACCTAGCCAAGAAAACGAATGACACACCGAGTGTGCAAAATAATAAACAATAAATGGCGGGAATACCTTGACGTAAGGGCTTCACTCCATTCGCTTTCGACGGTGATACGGGGTTCGCCGTCGATGTCGTTCTCCGAATGTGGCGACGTTATTACTGGTTGATTATCACGAAACCAAGCTACTGTACCCAAATCATGAGGCCCTTGGGACATGAGGCATATCAGTGTGAGAAGGCTGCCAGTTTTCACATGAATGTCTGACGAACCATTTATCCTGGCACGAGCCTCTGTAACAAATAATATTTCCTTCAATTAATACATATACAATAGATATCAATACATTATATATGAAGATGTTTCTACACTAGGAAACAGATGGAATAGTGAACACGGTTTTGTTTCAAAAAATTGTTACAATTTAAACAGTTCCGTTTCTATTAAAAACTTTTCAATCACAATCACCATGTACTTAAAAATTGAAGTCGCATTTTTAAGAACCTTCATACAAGTTGTGCAATGTTTTGTTGTTGAGTTATTCCAATTTGAATAAAATTGTACTGGTTTCGAAGTATCCAGATTGCAAGTTACTTTCGATCCTAATTTTCATAAATACAAGAAACTACTTGTTCTTGTATACCTAATTCTCATAACTAGAAGAAGGTACTTGTTTCTATTGACTACGATGGATTTAAGCAGTTAGACTTACATTTCGTATGTAGGGCCATATAAACTGATTGTAATGTACTTACTCTGGATACTATTTTGTCGGTAATGTACACTTGATTTGAAGTAAATGGGTCGGCAAGAAAAAATCGCACATTAACTTGTTTAGAGGTTTTCAAATTGAATTCAAATGTTGTATTTTCCACGTTAAGCTGTATGTTAAGCAAGTTCCATGTTAAGCTAAGTATCAAACGGTTAATACAAATGTAGTAGCTTTAGTTGGCTTAAAAGTTCATAATACAAAAAATATTTGTAATTTATTATGTCTGAGCTTTCCTCTAAAAAATTACTACTCTTTTTAAAAATCAGTTTTACTGTACCTACAGATGTACCTAAATAGTTTTTTAAAAAGTTGTATTATACCTACAGAAAAATACGTTTGTCACTTAAAAAAAAATATGTTCCCGCAATCAAATACTTGTGTTTCTAACGGTAGGTCAGCAGACGGAGCAAGAGGAATATTTGAAAGTTGAAGAGTAGATAATGTCTACGTGCGGCAGCAGTCAAAGCATTCAAACATTCAATGATTCCTTCACATCGCTTTTAAAGACTATTAACATTCGCTGTGAGTACCTATATTACAATTCGAGGAAATACTTAGGTGGATTTACTTAATTGAAATACCCTGTATGCTCATTAATATACTAATTGAGTTCTCCTGACGATAAGAACGGGAGTGGGAAAATCCTCAAAGGCCGTAAGTCCTTGTTTCAACAACGCTGATGCAGGTGGGAAAGGTGGTCGTTGGAAAAGCATGGCACGGGCACTATACGGGTAGGACTGAACAGTCGTCAATGGAATCACTGACACAGCATAGACACGATACGGCTATGTGGGAATCATCTTTTATAATTCCTATTTCGATTTTCTACAAAGTTCAACATATTCGGAATTATGTAAATTGTACAGAAAAAATAAGCATACATATGAATTAGAAACTTAATATCTATGACCGTTCACAAGCGTCGTGTTTGTTGTATTCATATAACATGGTAGTATCTCTATTGCTTTCACTCAGATAAAGCTCCACGCCGTATCTAGTTATAGACATTAGTGGGAGATTTTTATAAATGCGGGACTTCAATCATCAACTCATTTTCATCATGAAGCGGGATATTCCGCAAGAAATGTAAGGTCTGTATCACTAAACGCTGAATAATTCGCGTACGAGCACGAAAAGAAACTGTTGTCGGTGAAAAAGGTTAGGTCGTGCAATAAGAATCGTGATGCAAATAGTTTAAATACATGGTAATTTCGTCCGTGAAAAAAAATTTGTAAAGAACCTAAAACCGTTTGAATATCTATTATTTTTTAAAGCAACACTATCTCTACTTTTCTATCTACTTCATAGTGTAGAAACATTTTCGTGGACATGCAATCTAGCGATGTGAAAATAGAGGGTTCGCTCTTTAACATATTGCATGTGGGAAACGTACTTTTACGTTTTTCGCAGTCTGTCACTGGAGCACGGGTCATGTAAAAGTACGTATTTAGTAGATTTGTGCTACAGAGCCGGTATCGTATAAATACGATGGGCACTGTATGTATGGTGTTTGTGTTGCTAGACAATGGTTTGCATTGTTTTTTTTCAGAAGTTTAATTTGTCGAGTTACTAGCACCAGAACGACTTATTGCGATTTTACTGAATGACCAAACTCCGGCAAGATCCACGGAAAAACGCCCGCTGCACGCGTAAGTCCGCAGCGAAATATACCCGCATGCAATGTGTTAAAATAACTCAAGAAATAGTAGTATATAACTTTTTTCACGAAACTACAATGCAGACATTTGGCAAGACCAGGTCATGGACCTACAGTACCGTACATAAAGTAGACTTATGCATACAGTGATTGAAAATGTAGCGGAAGGGATCTGAGGTAGTTCCGCCATATTGTCCCGTTCCATTAGTAGTGCCATCTATGCCATGCCGCGGCAAATATTTGATTTTCATAGATCTTAAGGGCCTAGGATCAGATATGTCAGGGCGGTGACATTACCGACAAAATTAGGCAAAAACAGAGGTTTACGCGCTGACGCTTTACGTCCTTATATTGAAACATTTTGAGATGGAAAAGGACTCATTCGATAGAGGAAGGTTCAATCTAGCCCGCTCTGGTCATTATTTAATCAGCTTCTGCTGATGTTCAGTAATATGAGTGTTCAAAGTAAAGCAAAAATCGACAAATTCACAGTCATGAAATCAAAGCATTTTTAGCTAATTTAGGGATTGTTCTGAGCGAAATCATGACCAGAGCGGGCTAGATTGAACCTTCCTCTATCGAATGAGTCCTTTTCCATCTCAAAACCTTCCAATATAAGGACGTAAAGCGTCAGCGCGATTTTGCAGTGCTTTTTGCGAGGTTAGAGATAAAACAGAGTAAAAAAGTGACAAGTTCAGTTCCGCTTGAACAGACCAGGCGGCGCCTAATCAGGAGGCCCGTGCTGCCCTGAGTTGGCACGCGAGTTTCGAGAATTTGACGTACCACTACACATGCAACTATACGAGCTGCGTGTTTCGTTCATGTCCCACAAGAAGTCCCATGAAAACTCATTCCGAGTGACATTGTAAGGTTCGAACAGAAAGTGAGCTCGGCGGTTCGGACCGCTTCGGACGGCTTCGGAAAGATTCGGAAAGAAGCTTGAAACGCTTAGGTCCAAGTCACCGGCAAGCGCAACGAGGCACACGCAATCTTTTTGATATAGATATTTTCACGTTTCGACTCGAATGGAGTTTCTTCGGTCAGATCTCCAAAATTTTTATGAAATTTTGAGGGATGAGTTTAAAGATCAAACGATGACATTCTCTGTGTATTTTGTATGAAAAATTAAATTAAAACTAGTTTATGTACAAGCTGATACAATCGAGAAAGAGCGATTCTACATGCAATAATAAACTAAAAATAAAGAATATAAATTGTTTATAATATTTATATGTTCTTAGGTCTGGGTTAGGTCTGGGTTAGGTCTGGATATAAACAAAATGAAAGGAGTCATTGCTAAAAATACATTAATTTAATATGTTTACTTTTTAATTATAATAATTTATAATTAAATTTTCCCCTCCGTTCCCGCCTCTTCCCCCAGGCCAGGATCGCAGTTGCTGCCGCGACCCCGACTGCGGCTTCTCCCATACTTCCGCTTGCAGATTTTCTTTTTAAAGTCCCGAAATTACAATATGAAAAATAGACACATGTTATTCACAAAGTTTACTTCGTTCTTGAACAAAAAATGAATAGATAAATTACTTAGCGCTTTAGCATAAGATCGCCTATGATCTACGTATCTTTTGTCGTCATGCCTCCTCTAAAGCTAGCGCCGACGCCGACGCCGACGCCGACGCCGGAGTCAGTGCAAGCTTTAGAGGAGGCATGACGACAAAAGATAGGTAGATCATAGGCGATCTTATGCTAAAGCGCTAAGTAATTTATCTATTCATTTTTTGTTCAAGAACGAAGTAAATTTCGTAAATAACATGTGTCTATTTTTCATATTACAGTTCTGGGATTTTAAAAAGAAAGTCCGTAAATGGAAGTATGGGAGAAGCCGCGGTCGGGGTCGCAGCGGCAACCGAGATTCTGATGATTATTATAAATATATTAAATTAATGTATTTTTAGCAACGTCTCCTCTTATTTTGTATATACCCAGAGCTAACCCTGACCTAACCCAGACCAAACCGGAAGGAGAAACGAATTGGAAATAATTCGCCACATATACAAAGAGATAACTAAAATTCGTTTACTGTTATTGTTTGTAAGTAAATTAATATGAAATCATCATGAACTTGTTTTAATTGTTTTTTAAAGGCTGGTATCAAGAACGTAGAAAGTGTAAAACTTGTAAGTATATCATCTTTTACATTCAAGTTACATAAACTCGAAAAGTAATTTTTATTAAACTGATTTAGTTTTGCAGATAAACCAGAGTTTCCACTCGAAATATTTTACGAGTGACTCGTGCCGCTCAATGCCGCTTGCGGGCGACTTGGACCAAACCACAATAGCGGTTTAGAAACACGAGAGTAAGATTTGACATTTGCCTTCTCTCTCGTCTTTCCGAAGCTATCCGAAGTGATCCGAAGGGCCGAATTCACGTACATACGGCTCGTATAGTAGTGTGTATAGTGGAGGGGGAATCATAGTGTGGCTCCATCTCGCATTCATTAGGCAGCCACATGTCTGTGGATAATTTTATTTCTGTAAAGAAAACTGTAACGGCAGATACCGACCAAGAAATCTCGTAAAGTCACGTGACTACCCTAAGCCCTTAAACTAAACTCTAACTTCTATACTAATTACTTTATACGTGAAACTTTATTATCAAGAATATGCTGTAACATTTTTAGAATATTTTAAAACAGATTAAAATTTTGGTACGAGACATTCTGCCTAATAAGAACAAACTCACAGAAGCCAAGTTTTGAGAAAAATTCTTATAGTATCTTTTATTATTAATCGCTGTAATTAATTACACGTACTGCGCGAATCGTCTCATATGTAGGATACATGAAGGAATAATATATTCAGCAACCAGAGAATACAATTAACTTATTAAAATACTATTTCTTACTATTTACATATTTTGAATTTTTCTTACAAACATAATGTATTCCAACTTTTACGTAATTTTCCTTACGCATACTGTAGTTCTGTAATCCACTTTGATCATTCGCATAATCTATTAAACTTTAAATTATTAATTTCTAGTTTTCTTAGTATCATATTACACATATAATTAAAATTGTTAATATTATTTTTTGAATAAGGAAAAACTTAATTATTTTCTCTCTTACACGGCAAATTGTTACAACATCCTCTACTAATTTTTACGATTTTTCGCTGTAATCAGATTGTGTTATGCATTATACTTAATTGTTTTTAAACTACTTATGCATTCTGTGCACTGTATCTTTGTGCATAATTTTTTCACTATCCATCAGACAATATATACAATAATTCGGTCAGAAAATAAAGAAAATGCATGGGAATTTATGTTTTATATGGCATATGAATGAATATTTATTATATTATTTAGCTCATTCATTTCCGGATACTTTTTGTGAATATTATCTAAATTATTTGTATTAATATTCCCTGTTATTGAAGCGTTAATAATTTCGTGAGATTTTGCCGAACTGTAACATAGAATTGGATTATCATTTAAAAGTGTACAGTTTCCTATATCTATGCTCTTGACTTCATTATGTATTAACAATTTTTTGTAAGCAGATTTAAGGCCGTCGCACACCTAACAGCACAGCATGTTAGGAACAACAACTTTCAGATGTCCGCGCGTCGATGCTGTTTGTCGCACATCTATCGATACGGTATCGATACAGTATCCTTGCAACATCGCTACGACATCTGTACTGATACTTTTACCGAATACTTTCTTACATCTGATGGAGCAGTCGATTGGCAAAATAACATTTAAGTTTATACTTATAATATAATAAAAGAAAGTTAATTTGTGCTTTGAAATGCATTGTCGTTATTGTAATTATCTGATTCTTTCAATTGCAGAGATATTTCACACCAAACTTGGTCTTTAGTTTTAGTATCACTGTATTGTGCATGACTTACGTCATATAAGAAAGGATATTGACGAACTAATTCTATTAATTTTTCGTTATCCATTATATGGAAGACCGCAGTACACGTACCAGTAGCACACAATCCGCATGCTATCGTCATCTAATCGGCAAAATATTCATGCCAAGAATGTTGTTGCTGTCGATGCGGTATGGAGGACTTTCGATACGGTGCTGTTATCGATAAGTGTGCGCACTTCCATTTAAACTACATGTAATAATGTGAATATGCTGACGTTGGACCTATGCTGTTCATGTGCTGTGATGTTTGGTGTGCGATGACCTTTAAACGCACAGACCCAACGCTACGACTCCAAAAAGACGCTTTACTATTATTACATATTCGGAAGAAGAGACTTCAGGCGTGGCCGTCAGGCGTGAAGGTCACTAATGTTTAGACCAGCGGTTGATCAATAGATCGTTCTGGTTTTATTGAGTTTGCACGTGGTGTGTCGACTAAGGTTTGATTCGAAGGACCAGAGACATCCATGAAGTCTAAGTTGTACCTAAACTTTATTTTGATAAATCTGTTTTTATACAAAAATACTCTCAGAGGCCGGAGGAAATATTAATAAATAGGAGCCCTCGTTGCTCCTTCCAAGGAAGCCCCTTTGTGGTAGGTTATGCCCAAACTCTCACCACAAACATGGGAAGTAAGCCGACAAGTAAGTTGTCGACAGCGCGTGGGGGTAATTCAGATGCGGAATGAACGTAAAATGCACGTGGCTATGTTCCGTGGGGTGACATCACTTCGGAAAGGCCCAAGGGGCGGAGGACCCCAAAGGTAGCCCCCTTCCCAGCCTCGCATCGCAAATCTGATCTACCAAATGTCACATAATTATGATCATCTTAACAATTGAGATGTTCTCTTATTTCTATTTAATTTTTTTATTCCATTTTATTAGATATTTATGTACTTTTTACTTGCATTAATGTGCAAAGTTAATGTGAACTAATAACTTTTTATAGTTATTATTTATATTTAACTTTTATGTACTGTTATAATGTTTTATGTTGTTCCGTTCCGAACAAAATTTTAATTTTTTGTATTGCTCTGCAATAAAGTGCCTTGATAATACATGCATGTATTATGGGTTTATCCCTAAATCAAGTGCTGTTGCAGATTAATTCGCTACGAACTAGATGAAATCGAAATCCCTTTTCCCTTGGAATCGTCGTCGTAATATGAGTAGCCTTACAAAGAGACAGTCAGTCGCGTAAATTTCTGTGCAAATATATAATAGCCTTGCAACGTTCAGAGTAGACGAAGCGTGTAGATTAAATTTTTGTATGCGTAGTGTCTCCTGATAACGCTAGCCGTGTGGGAATCTCCCTGGTCAGGAGCGCTACAAAAGTTGCGAATACCATATGCAAGCCATAGAGCAAGCCTAAAAATTGACAAAGACAAGGAGAAACCCCATCACTCGGTTGTCGGAGGATAGAGAAGACTCAAAGAGTAGGGAAATGTACTGCGTGGAAGAAATACTAGAAATGAGCTGAGAACGCGGTAACATATCATAAATAATCTTTTAATAATCTTTTCTTCCGAAAATCAAACTGTAGTAATTACACTCACCTATAGAATGAACCACAAATTGCGCGGCACAAGATGACTGATACCTTAGTTTCCTTTTCCGTCTTTTGCTTTCCGTTTTTGAAGTATAATTAACCTTGGGACGAACGGAACTCGTTATTTTTAAGCACACATAATGCAGCATGCAAATTACTTGTACGTTTATATTAAGGATCCTAGAAATCGTTTTACTGCTTTACGGTTATTGTGAACATGTGCATTTTCCCAACTCAATAGCGATAAACCTGGGAAATTCGCGAGACCTGTTAGGTGTGGTCTGCTGTACGCGCTACGCTTGGGAACTGTCATCCCCTCAGGGTCCTCCATGGCAGCCCCAACCTCACTTTTGTTAAGGTGGGTGGCAACAGTGACAAACCAAAGTCACCAACCACAATTTCCAGGTTCCTGATTTGCCCATCATGCATTCACCTATTTTGCAAACTTAGCGGTAAGAGCTTCATGCGCTGCCAGAATTTTTAGAGTAGAAGTAACGTGGCTCTAACATACAGTAATTCAAAAAGTGATAATCTTTCGGCTTAGTGTTTGAATACTTGTGAGTGCCTACATATATGTTATTTATCAATATGTTATTTGATATTATGATATTATTTCTGAAAGTTACTCAATTTGAACGGTGACTTTAACAATATATTTGATGGTCCTTGAAATGGGTGAATGTGCCTTTTCGTAAATACTTGTTTTTTTTTTATTATAAAAAATATTGTTATAATACATATGTAACAACCTATCAGAACTTTGTATATTCATGTTTAGAGACCAGCTTTGATTCTATCAGAACCAAACATCAGCTGTATAGAGAGTTGCGAATAAACTTATACTCGCCTTGCCAGAAAAGTAGTTAAGTAGGACTTTGAACAGGCGCCGCTAGTGTCAGAGGGATGGCAGAAAGTCACAATTAAAGTATAATGTAATTTTTTAAGTATATCAGTCTATACATGCACGTATGTATGCCACAGTACAACTTAGCGTCACTGCCTAATCGTGACTTTCTATTTTTACTGTCCCTTCGACACTACCATCGCCTGTTAAAAGACATATTTAATTACATTTCTGGCAAGGTAAATATGTATAAACTAATTCAAAATTTTGTATATCGGCCCTATCTAGTTCTGACAAAATCAATACAGGTCTTTGTAGATTAGTGAGACAACATACTTACTCTTATGATACCTACATAACAAAATTAACTAGCAGAATAGTATTAGCAAAATATATTTATTTTATCAAAGTGTAATCAAATTGTCTACTTGTGTATTGAATCTTTGAACCAAGGTTCTTCGTTTTACAAGTGTTGTGATTCTAGCCACATGAGTAATTTTCGACATAATATCAAAAATAATAGTATTTATTTATTGCATAAAGAATAGTATAATAGGTAGACACAGAATCAGATAAATATCAACTATTCCAGTTATATGCGTCGATTTTTCAACCTGATAAACCGGTCTATAGAACTCAAAGTATTAAAGACATAAATATACTTTACTATTGGCGCTGTTACAACAGCATCGAAAACATGAAATGGACAACTTTTTCATCTGATAATAATAATCGTCTATTGTAAGTGCACCGAAGAGATAAATAATATCTAACTTCGGCGAGCGGTGTGGTCGTCGTTGACACAAAGCTTTTGTCACGAATTAAAGGATTACACGTGAACAACAGAACAGAACTACGGAAAATAAATCAGCTGCGGATTTATGTCTAAATAAATCGCGTTTTCTTCAGGCGCTTCTCCGCCTGGTTGAAAGCATTCTTGATGCATTGCGCATAACACCGCAAACGTTATTAATATGCGCGTATCCTTCCCCGTGTCCAGAGTGTTTCAATCTCTCGTGGGATTCGCAGCCGGAAACGCGTGACGCTCGCCACAGGCGAGAAATCCACCGCGAATAAGTACCCGCTGAAAGCCAACAGCATTTTCGGAAAGCGGAGCTTAAACAGCTTTCGACTGCTTTTCATGAAATCCCTCGCTAACGCTACTCACTAGTCACCTTCCTAGATTAGCTGGCTCAATTACCATTTCATAGGGATGTTTCAACTCAGTTACTACAGTACGATTTTTCAGAGTTGAGCTCTGTGCGTGCCAAGCGGCCGTCATATGGCTCGGCAGGGACTCGACACCAGCGCTAGATGTGTATTCCAAACAACGTTGTTAGATTGTGTAGTTAATCGAATCTCTCTTTCTTTCCTCAGGAGCAAGTGCACCTTCTCAGTGATTCGATAAAACAGATTCCTTCATCTGCAAGACAGCTCATGCTACAGTCCGATTTTCTACAGTTAAGCCTTAGTGGCCGGGTTCTCTAACTTGCGATGTTGTCACTTCTCTAGCAGCACTTCTACACTTTTACACTTGCTCACAAAGCAACAAATATAAAATAGACAGAATTACGTACTAGACATTAAAAGAAAGTTTCAAATTAAAATAAGGTAATCCTTATTTTAATAAAATGTCTGTAATAATTATAAACTATCTTCTCCTTGAGAAACAGTAATTTAATTAGACTGTGGGTTACATAAACAATCTTCCTAGTTTCAAGAGTGAAAGAATTTTCCTAGTTCTAGTTACTTTACCTTATACATCAAACGTTTTCGCTTCTCATGAAAAATATAATAATTTTGGTTAATGTAAATAATATTAGGTTCTATTAGGTAATTGATTTCCTATAAACATTTCAGTTTATTGCACACGTAATATTTGTTTTACACGCGTTTGCTGTAGTACACCTACATGCACTTTGTATTGCAGAATGATATACACATGATTAGATAATGTATTGAATAAGTAAAATCCAAAATAAACTCAACTCATTCTTCTTAGTCTCAATAAATTTTATTGGTTAAACAGAGTATAGAGTGTCTTACATAATGGGGACATGTTGCATCCTTAAAACGTTAAGTTTACACATACAATTTTATTTATTAATGCACCTAAACCATTTAATAAGAAATTATTGAGTAACTTATAGTGTAAAACTACTATAATTATTTAAAAGTTATTGCAATTTAAAGTTTCCTTAGCCCATTTATTATTTATTGAATATTATTTATAATATTATTAATATTATTATAATGTTTCAATGATTCTTCACTGCGCATAAAACACTTTCTCTATCCTTTTCTTTCTTTATTATTTAAGACATGAATTGAGTAGTATCTACAGTAGTTCATAACAGGGTAATTATGTACTTTTGAGGATTCAACTCCGATGACTTTGACTTTGACATATGCTGTCAAAGACACTTTTCTGAGTAACACCTCAAAGAAGCTTTAGTCGTTCGTTATTTATTAAAAAGTTATTCGTTATTAAAAACAGAACTTTTAAAAAAAAAATGTTTCAATTTATGTAAATGTTAATCATTGTACATATTTATGAAATAAGAATCTGCCGCTACACGCCTCCTTGAAAAAAAGTATCTTATCCTAAGTTTAGTCCGACATAGGTTAGGGTTAGATTTTTCTTGGAGGTGCAAGATAAGTGGCGAAGCCTATCCCCATCTATACAAGGTGTCCCTAACTAAGTGCGGGAGCTGGAAATGGGAGATTCCTGGGGTAATTCTAAACAACATTTTCCTTAGCAGAAATATCCTCCGAAGCTTTGTTAATGAGTTATTAACGAAAAACCCGGACCAATCAGAGAGCGCGAATAGCGAGCGCTCGGCCGACCAGCGACAGGTCACAAGCTACGCGGAGCGTCTGCTATTCACCGTGCTCGAGGCTTGTACAAGAAACTCAAAATGTTAACGTCAATGCTCAATTTCTCCTAAACTATTGGATGAAAAATTATAAAAAAAATCAGGGCCACGTTAACTATTGAGACACATATTATAAAATTTCTTCAGTTTTTTAAATTAATTATCCAAATTGTAAAAAATACAAAACGAAGAAAATGACTTTTAAAATGCCAATTTAGTAAAGTAATGCCATAGTAAAAAAAATAAAAAGCAATGTTTTCGTAGTTCCTATGGATTGTACGTTATTTTATTGTGTATCAAAACATTGAAAACTGTACAAGAATACTTATTTTATAATGAATGAACGAAAATTGGACATATTAGTTGCCGTAATCAGTAAAAAGTACGAAAACATTGACTTCGTACTTGTTGTTTAAAATCATCCCAGGAATCTCCCATTTCCGGCTCCCGCACTTAGTTTGGGACATCCTGTATATTTCATGAATTGCCTATATCTACATATTAACTGATTTCAGTGATTTTTGAATTTCCACTTAAAACTCGCTAAAGAATAGTGTTTTCTTGCTGTCGCGGTGATTTGTCGCACCGCGTTGCAGCAATAAGGATAATTCCCAATTTTCAATTGTGAAAAACAAGGATGGACATACCAACGCAGCAAATTGACGGCACGTTTGCGACAAATTCACGCAAAACGGCGAAACATCTGCGTTGTTTTGAAAATACGTAAACGTGCCGCTAAGTTATAGTGCTCGTATGTTTTTCCTTGTTTGTTACAATTTAGAATTGGGAGTTGTCTTTATTGCTACAATGCGCTGCAGCAAATAGCTGCGGCGGCAAAAAAACACTCGTCTGCAGCGAGTTTAATAGTCCGGCCGTCTATTGGCGGCCGAAAGTTTAATCTAGTCTGACCTAATCTAATCTACCGATAGGGTAGAGCCTCTTCCCCGCTCTCGCGATAAACTTTTAAACAAATTATGCTACTAAAAAATCACTGCGTAAAAGAAATGAATGGTCACGACTTTTATGGGTAAATCTACATTCTTGGATCGGAAGATATTTGCAAAAATATCTGTCCGCAAAATTGTTTATAATACTCAGAATTAAAATCAGAATCGTTTTAACAACGATACCGAAAATACCGATACCGATGTCTGAGTAATCGTTCGTTTTCTTCACATCTTATTTGAAGTTTTTAATTTTTAGTCTATTACGGTGAAGCAGTGATATTTGTTATAGATATTTCAGTTTTTGGTCTATAGTTCTTTACTATTAATGTTATTTAGAGTTTTTTTTATTTTTAGCGAATTTGTAGCAATTAAGACTTAATGTTCCGAAAAATAGGATAAAAAATAAGATAGAAATAGGATAAAAAAACAGGAGATAAAAATTTGAACATTGAATTGGTAAGATGGTAAATACATAGTATTTATTTATAGGCACTACAGTACTGCGTCATAAAAGATAAATGTTAATGTACAAAAAATGGCGATAAACTTCAACACTCGGAAAAAATTACCTTCAGAGAAGAAAATATAAATTATAATATTGTTAACTTTGAACCAAACAAATTTGTCCTAACACGTTTTTTTTTGTATCAGCAAAAATAACGAAAATAGTTCAATGCGCAGGAAAACATAAACACCTTGTTCATTATCATTATTATACCGAGTATTTCCCTTAAGTGAAACGGTGAAATATGTCGTGAATGAATAGTATGATTCAATTAGGTATCATATATTGTAATTTTTGCAGTTCGGTTCTAGAAACGCGTCACCTCTTCAGCAGTCAGGTAAACATGAATTGCTGTCAAGATTATGAAGTGCCATTCAAGAGAGTATAAATGGACAAGCAGTAATAATTTAAAGCAGTAATAGGATGACGATTTTTAATGATGACGGACATCATTAAGAATGCATAATTTTTTTGTTTCTAATATTTTCTTTTCAACATTTTTTAAATACTTTTTCATTGTCCGAAGATAATTTTTGATTGCCTCCCGGGATGAAGATATTATTTACTTTACTACAAAATAGGTGGCAATGCCGAAAAGGAACGTGACTGATGCTGGCTTCCCACTCAAATTTATTGAACACCGGTCATACTAAGATTCAATGAAGCCTTATAAATCATTACAGTGCAATAATCAAGGCTACATTTATAGAGGTATGTACTAACCCTAACATAAGAAGAGTTAAGGACTCTAATCTTTATTTCAAACTAGTAGACTAATGGGTGTCAACGGGCAATTCGTGTTTATTTGACTACGGAAGAATTTACGTGTTTCTGGATTTATACTGCAAGAAATTACCACGTATCCTACCTCGTTGGATTCGTCTTTACAACTACTATCATATAATAAAGAAAAGTATAAGGTTCCATTAAAAAAAATTATTATGTTTCCATATCTCTCCCACTACTCCATCTACTAAAACATCATTTACATCATATAATGTTCAGCTTCTACCATGTAAGAACATTTGATTTAGCACACCAATCGTTTGCGAGATATTCCACCGTTATCGGTTAAAAGAAACACCCTGTATACAATCTTATAGATCACGAGTATTCGAAGTATAGGAAAACAGAAATATTACTCGAATTAGGCCTATTATGTCAATGCACCTTGCTAAGGCTTCTGTTTTCGAATACGTATACCATTTTGTCGGACGTCACATTCGGGGCAAATGTTGTTGCGGAGCAGAGTATGCAATGGCAAGCTCATGCTCGTATGTGTGATTCTACACTCTACACTAGAGCTGTCGAACTTCTTCCCCGTCAGTACTGTTAGACTCCCACCATTAGTTAGGTGGTTCTTTCATTAGCTAGCACGTAGCTGGCGTACAGCACAGGAAATTTAGTTTTGCTGGTGAGCTGCTGAAACCGATAAAGAGACGCGATGAGGTGAATGACGTTAAAGAAGGATAACTGAATTACGATTACAAAGGATGAACCCCCAGTCCGACGGAAGACCCCCCTTTCACGCCACTTCAATGGATGTACGGACGTCCAACTCCCCTCTTGCGGGAAATAAGTATTAGACACTCAAGTATTGGACTTACACAAGGCCCAGCGCACACTTGACGCGGACAGGCACGTAGGCCGCGCAGTTCACTGGCGTGTGCTACGCATCGTTCTACACCAGCACGCTGTTGTGCGTAAGAGAGAAACAGACATTTTCGCTAATTCCTTGATACGCATTCCCGTGCCCCCGACACACACACACATTCATGCATATTCGATTCTCTGATCCTTTAAAACAGCAAAGACGAAATGATCTTGAATATATCTATACACAGAACAGCTGAAATACGTTAATCTTCGGCCAGTGAATGTATGATTACAAATGGTCCTTATTGTTTCGTGTAAGAAACAAAAGGTAATCATTCTTAAACATGTCATAGTACTAACTGAGAATACAGGTAGAAAATAAAAATGAAAGGAAAGTATTATATTTATTACTATGTAGTAATATCAGTATTTTTTAATAATTAAAAATGCATTAATTAGTACATACTATATGAATCTGTAACAATATATGACAATATACAGGGTGTCCTACGCAACTGGAACAAGCTGTATCTCCTAAATGGTTGGAAACAGAAGAAGATGTTATAAGTAAAAGTTAAATGGTATCAGATGGTGCATAATGTGCAAGTAATTTTATGCATTTTTGTGCATCAGTGCATCAAAAAAATGCAACTGCTCTTTTTGTTAAAATGGAAGCCTATGTTTTTAACTGCACTAATCGATGCAATTTCTTGTGCTGTAATAATCTCTGTTCCGTTGCAATGTTTGTACACATGAAGTAGCTGCTAATATTAGTCACTGTAAGATTAAGATTTCCAACAGTAATTATTCACTACCCGTGTGCGATCGTTTGCCGACCCAGTGTTTCGAAATCATGGCTTTTACAAATAGTGAAACAGTTGATATGTTCATTTTGTTTAGCAAATGCAATAAAAATGGTACTGAGGCTGTAAGGCTGTATCGAGAGACATATCCCAATCGACAATAGCCCTTGCGTTCGTATTTTTACAAACTGCAGTCCAATTTACGTCAATACGGTTCCTTTCAAGAACCAATACGAGACATGCCGAAACCAATCGTTGAAGATGAAGGTAGTGTGGTAGCAGTGCTGGCGAACGTCGAATTAAATGCACATGCGTTCGTGAGAGAAATGGCTAGAGAATGAGGATTTTCCCAGAACTTTGATCCTTATCGATTTTTCATTGGGTAAACATTGCGGCCTGGGGACGAAGTTTGAAGAATGAACTGTTGCTGATATTTTTTACGGCGTATTCAGGAAAATGAAAATTTTTTATTTCAAATTCTCTGGACAAACGGGGCAACATTCACAAATAATGGGATGTTCAATCGACATAATGAATATACATGGTCCGTTGAAAATCCTCGCCTTAGGAAGAACATTAACAATCAAATACGGTACAACGTAAATATTTAATGTGGAATTTTTGACAAATGGATTAACGGTTCATATTTTTTTAACGGAACATTGACCGATCAAAGGTACCTAAACTTTCTGCAATCCGACCTACCAGTTCTCTTACACGATACAGAAATTCCTCTAAGTGAACAGCAAAACATGAGGTACTTTCAACAAGACGGTGCTCTAGCACACAATTCACAGAGAGTTGCTAGACATTTAAATAAAACTTATAGAGTAAAATGGATTGGTACACGAGGGCCGATCTTAATGGCCACCAATGATCATCAGACCTCACAACCCTCGACTTTTTTTTATGGAGATCTCTAAAAGATAGGGTGTATTCGTACCCTATTACTAATCTTGAGGAGCTCCAACAACGCCTTCAGCAAGAAATATTCAAAATTATAGAAAGGGACATCAGGAATATGTTGCGCACCGTCAAGAAGCGGATGGAAAAATGTTTCGATTGCAATGGAGAACCGTTCAAACACTTGTTGCAACGTAGGTACACCAGAACACTTATCGAGAGACCAAAATAATTCAGAGAACTGTTAGCTTCGATCAATTCCTAACGAATACGTTTGGGGCATAAGTATGTTAGTACTTTTGTTAGAGCACATGAAACTGTATCGATTGATGCAGTCAAAAACTTAGGTTTCTATTTATAAAAAAATTGCAGTTGCATTTCTCTGATGCACCAATGCACAATAGTGCATAAAATTAGCTGCATATTATGTACTGTCTGATACCATTTAACTTTTACTTATAACATCTTCTTCTATTCCCAACTGTTTAGGAGGTACAGGCTGCTCCAGTTGCGTGGAACACCCTGTATAACAATATTGGGCATATGCATACAGTCTGTATTTGCATTAATAATTGGACCGTGTATTGCAGGGATGTGTTAATCCACAAATAACTAGTTTTAAGAAATTTGTTAAGAAAGTATAATTACTAATATGATTCATTAAAATAATTGTTTACATGTAAGGATATAGTAGTTTACAAATAAAATATAACCTAGTTCGTTTATAATACGAGAGTTAATTAATTATCTAATTATCATTAGATAGGATTTGAGACGAATAATATGTATTACATATATCATATGATATACGTATATTATTAATATTTGTTTATTTGAGATTGTTAATAATGTAAAGAATAACATAAAACAATTATAGATTGTAATTACACTGAAAATTATATATAGAACATAATTGCAAGACAATTATTTAATAACAATTGTTCAATAAGACAATCGTATAAGTAATTTTTAGCTTCAGAAACTTAAAAAGTTCTTAAGTAGGTATTAGTAAATATGTCATTGATTACGTTCTTTTTAATAATACTGCATTCGTAGCTCGAATTATTCATACCTCGCATTGCACGTACCCGTCCTCCACGATGTTTTACATATTCCTTATATATTTCGTGAGTTTCTGAATAATTACTATTTGCTTCGTCAATAGCACGAAGCATTAACCGAAAGTTCCTGAAGCTGTAATAAGAATTTCTAAGACATCGCAGCATGATGTTGGCGAAATTATAGAAAATAAGAAATCACATAAAATAATTATTGTAGAAAAAAATATTAAAAACAGTGACTTGAACGAAGATAATCCTTGTATGACATATAATACGTTCCTTTCATTTTTATTTTCTACCCGTATTCTCAATTAGTATTATAACATGTTTAAGAATCATTAGAATTTGTTTCTTACACAAAACGATAAAGAGCATTTGTAACCACACATCATTTCACTGGCCAAAGGTTAACATATTTCAGCTATGCTGTGTATCGATATATGTTCATGATCATTTGGTCTTTGCTGTTTTAAAGGATCAGAGAAACGAATATGCGTAAATATTTATGCGCGCGCGCGCGCGCGCGTGTGTGTGTGTGTGTGTGTCGGGGGCCCAGAAATGCGTAGCAAGGAATTAGCAAACTGTCTGTTTCTCTCTTATACACAATAACGTGCTGATGTAGAACCATGCGTAGCGTACGCCAGTGAACTACGCAACCGATCCCTGCGTGTTCATTGTGTGCGTCAATAGTGCTCTGGGCTTTGTGTGAGTGGCGCCGCACAGTCTTAATCCTGCACACACGTTAACAATTTTATAGGTGTTTCGGGACCATGGTTTCTTTTAAATTTTTTTTTACTCGACACATAGAACACACTTATGCAAAAAAAATTTAACAATTTTTTTCATTGTTATAAACAACTTTGCGGTAACTTTTTGTTTGAAATGTCCATCGATCCAAAGGTCTACTTTCACCCCTAGAAGTTATGATCATTACTTTTTTTACACCCTGTACATTCAAAGGACATCTGTTTCATGATCAGTTTATCTCCGAAGGTCTTACATCCATTTTGAACATCTTAGGATGTTCTTACGGTTTAAATTGCGTAGTAAAGGCGGGATTGCAATAAGGCCCTTTTTCTTTTTCTCACCAATCTGGCTTATATTTTGCACATTTATTGTCCTCGATATTTCTCATAGTTCTTCAAAACCGTTATTTGAAATTTCATTTAGTTTCGCAGAAAATGGAATTTGAATATTCAAAAATTACGTGGGATTTTTTGGTACACCGCATTGTATACTCGATATCGCCTACTTCCAAATTCACCCCGTTCACCATACTTTTCTAAAAACTGTCTACATATGTAACGTTTAACATAGTTTTGTCCAAATATCCTGAAAGAATGGGCACACATATAGAAAAAGACTAACCGTTCTGTGTCAGCGGTTTCCAACCGTTTTTTTCACCGTACTTATAAACTAATTACAAAAATTCTGTGGCGCACAGAAAAATATGTTGTCTTTGTCGACCTGTCAAGAAAGCATACGCTTTTTGCCATTGTGGAAAAAATATATTATTGTAGTCCCAATAGCCTATTACCAACAGTTAATCATTTGTCAACAGATGCCCCTTAATTGCATTTTAATAAGCATGAAAGAGTTTGCTACAATCGCCGGAAATCGTAAACTCACGATTGAGAAAATCAATAAACAGTTCAAAATAAACACTGGCAATACTTAAACGATTAATAAATAGTTACATAATAATTACGAATTCGGAATCTTCAACTGTAATATGACACTTCGTAATAATATGTATTTACTTATGTAGATAGCAATAAGATTTTCCTGATTATTAGAAAACATAATTCTTCAGTTAGATATCTCTTTGAATTGTTTAATGTCTACACGTGATGTCAGGAAGTATTCCATTATAAAACATTACTAAGCTCCCCTGATTTATAGTCACACGTAAAATATCGTATCTACTCTATTCCTATAGTGTCACGCGAAACTGTCCTTGTGTACATCTCCCAACCAGGGACGACCAACCTATTGTCCGTACAGGCCGCGCGATGCTACACTAGCCGCGCTTTTCCAAACAAGGTAATGGCGGAATCGGGAACTGTGTGTGTCCACTGTGCGTTGCCCTTGCTACTGCACTATCCCGCCTCATTCGAGGCTAATACATTTGCATTCGTTCCTGTGGTGGTTCACGGTTTTTCGAGGCGAAAGCGATTTTTAGTCATCCCTATTCTTACACGTTTACAGCGCTCGACGCGACGTCACGCGCTCGACGTTCTTGTACGCAGCTCTAGCCGCGAGCATAGGTGGACATTTTGATGAAGTACGTAGGTTGATCACTGGGATGTTTCCAATTACATTAACCGGCGACGTGGCTCTAACCGCTGAACTGTTGTTTGAACCAACCAAGGACATGATTCTTTTGGTTTGAAATTAACAAGACGCAAATTCAGCGAGGAAAATAGGCTGTAATTTTCAGGTAATAATATAATAATAATAGCGATAATAATAGCGCCTTGCAAAAGCGGCACCGGTTACTTGTCATTTACGCAACTCACTGTGTCTGACCGTTGAACTCTTTTAATATTTCAGATTGTTTAATATAAAGTAGATGATCAGTTTTGAATTCAATCCTGGGACTATAACTTGGAATACGCAGATTAAGGTGGTATAATACTGGTCACACAGAATCTGTTCGTATCACAAGATGCTTTACTCGTTACTTGTCTTATACAGAATGAACCACACGAGACAGCTACAGCAAAACATACGCTGCATACACAAACATACATACGTATTTATAATAACGCTTATTATTAAGATCAATAGATGTCTCGATCATGCTCTAACACATTTTGCATGCCATAGTCGTCAGTTGTGTAGGCCTGACGTTATTATATTTCACGAATCCATTTGCCATAAAAATGCCGAAACATTCAGTTTGTGTATACTGTCAGAAACGTACAATTAAGTACGGAGATTTACGTCTACTAAAAAATAAAGATGTGATAGATTTTCTACAAAAAGTGTACAGTACTATACTGGGAGATTCACCGAAGATATGCAATGCTTGCTGATATACTGTTTCAAGGCAAGATAATGCTGTCGCAAGCACCAGTACTGGATCAAATGCGATGTGTGCTACTTGATTGTACTTGTTACAGTGCGTTGGTACATGTTTCAGACTCTGAAGATGACACTGAAGGAAGTAGAAATCCTAAGAAAATAAGACTAGATGTTCTCAAATGTGTAAGTTCTCACCGAAAGTGTATTGTTTGCATGGAAATAGATAACCTGTGTAATCTTTCGACTGTAGCAAGAGAATAGGCCGAGTACATCTAAAATGTAACTATCAGTACCAACAAGTATCATGGGCTTTAATGGAGGCTGACCCTCGTACACGAAAAAAGTGCGTATCTGAAACCTATAGTGAGAATTCTTTTTTATATGAATACAGCGTGGACCAAAATTGGTGGTACAAATGAGATCAGGGGAACAGTGCAGTTAAAAGTAAGACGAAAACTAAGAATAACAAAATTTCGATGGAGGCTTCGTTTTTGAGAAAAGTGAATTTGAAAATCAATTTAGTACACGTGTACCTAACTGAAACCTGGCGTTACGGACTTTAATACAAACTGTTACTGTGACTGTTTGTGTACGGGATGCAATGTCAAGCACTCTGTATAATCTTTCAACGTAATGGAGCTCCACCACACTACGCCAGGGATGTACGTCAATTGTTAAATGAGCATTTTGAATGCTGGATCGGCCGTGGTGGAAAAATAGCGTGGCCTCCACGGTCACCAGATATTTCGCCTCTGGATTATTTTCTGTGGGGACACGTAAAAGAAATAACGTATTCCGAAATCATAATAAGCTTTGAGCACTTAAAACAGAGAATTATCCTGGCATTTGAAAAAATAAAAGTGCAGACTGTGCTGCAAACAGTTCGCCGTAATTTAATTCGCAGAATACAACTTTACATACAGAAGAATGGTCAACATATCGAACAGTATCTAATTTAAAACTTATGTAAACTAAAGTAATAACTAATAAATTAAATTTGATTGAAACTCAAATGTTTAATTCGTTAGTACCATTTATTACATCTATGCGTGTAATGCAAATTCAAATCTACTTTTCTCAAAAACAAAGTCTTCATCGAAATTTTGTTCTTTTTGATTTTCGTCTTATTTTTAGCTGTACTATCTTCCTGGCCTCATTTGTACCACCAACTTTGGTCCACATTGTATTTAGACAAAAAAGAGTTCTTATTATAGGTTTCAGATACGCACTTTTTTCGTGTACAAGAATCGGCCTCTATTAAAGCCCATGATACTTGTTCATACTGACAGTTACATTTTAAATATACTCGGCTCATACTTTGCCGATGGTATAAACAATGATGCTAATATTTTAACTAACATAATGCAGCCACATGGAAGCTCATTTCGCAAGCGGCTTCAGTCAGGTGATGCTTTGTTGTCGACTGCGGTTTTAGAGACTCATTACCACTCGTGGAGAGTCTTGGATTTGTCACTAAAATATCTCACTTTCTACATAAAAGAACGCATCATACAACAATTGAAGTTAATGAATCCCGTCTTGCCACAAAAACATGGTGGCAAGATTTTATGTGCTCTATGTAACGCATTCTGCCCACGTCATATATGTATAAGACAGTGATGATGATATCATTGCTGCAAAGCGAATGTTAAGATTGGCTCAAAAGTAGAATATGTTGAGACTCGCATGTTGGGAGTTAAGTAGATAGTTAGAGATGGTAAAAACTTAATCAGAATGGTCTCAAGATGAAGTTGATTAATACAATATGAAGAAAGTTAATTATAGATTAACCTCTAATACGTAATATTCATTGATATGATTCTTCGTTTAATACAATTGCTCTGTAAACTTCGTTTGTTCGTATTTGCTTTCAGATTATTTATTTAGCGTAGTCGTTTTAATACTGAATTCTTTATTTGTTCGTGTTTGAGTTCTTTATTCTTTTGTGTCCCTGAATTGTAATTACATGTAACATATGATGTATAGATTAAGTAGTGTTGTCGTTTTGTCAAATATGTAGTTGATAAGTACAAAGATAAGAGAAGAAAAAGAAAGTATACCCAATTGATATAGAACTCCCTCACCAAACAGCTCAAAAATAGAATCTCTACCCATTTCTCACACAGAATGGTACATATCAGTTCTTTAGATAATACATATGTACCTCATTTCGTCAATTACACAATGGTTTCAAGTATTCTAGATCACACATCAATACGAATTAATAATTTTATTTTCGAGATATTGTTAGGCATACTAGGAGAGATATATCTACCAGAAACGGGTGAAACCAGCAGTACAAAAAATCAGGCGCCAAGCAATATAGGGTAGCGTTTGCTACCCGTTATGCCGCAACATGTTTGTTTGCCCCAAGACTTTTTAATACCTACTTCGAACATCATATTTTTTCACAATGGCAAAAATGTATGCTTTTCTGACAGATCGACAAAAAAATGTATTTTTCTGTACGCCACAGGATCTTTGTAATTAGTTTCTATATACTGTGAAAAAGCAATTGAAAACTGCTGACACAGACCGATTGTACCCTTTTTCTATATGTGTGCCTATTGTTTCAGGATATTTGGACAAAACTATGTTAAACGGTACATATGGAGACAGTTTTTGGGAAAGTATGGTGAAAGGGATGAATTTGGAAGTAGGTGATATCGAGTATACAATGCGGTGTACCAAAAAATCCCATATAATATTTGAATATTCAAATTCTATTTTCTGCGCAACTAAACGAAATGTTAGGAAACGGTTTTGAGGAATTATGAAAAACATCGAGAACAGTAAATATGCAAAATATGAGCCAAATTGGTAAGGGGATGAAAACCGGCCTTATTGCAATCTCTCCTTTCGTCTGTATTAGAAATATCCGTTTGGATACTCTTACTTACCTGGATATTGAGTTTCGTATATTTTAGAAACGTCCGTTTGAAAAGTCCTACGAAGGTTCTGAAGGCTTACTTTTCACATGTTCTGGAAATGTCCGCCTCGTAAATGTTTTAGATTTTCTAACCGACTACATTTCAGATTTTGCAGGAACTTCCGTTTTATAAATTTTGTAATTTTTTAGATGTTCCAAGAACCACTATCTTGTAAATTTAACAAATGTTTAAACGTAGAAATGTTGTTAGAACCCTCAAAATTAATCCTTCAATTAATACTTCACAAATGTGTATATTTATTGTTAATGTCTATTGTAATGTCTAAATACGCGAGTGTAGCATGGATCAAAAGTGGCCTGGCTTACCGTCATATCACCCCGTATAAAACTATTAAAATGTTCATAAAAGGTATAGAAAACGTTTTGTTTAGTAATCTTAAACTTTCGAAAATCGTTACGTGTACATCTTTTAATATATTTAACTGTGCTGTAAAGCTCGGTGAGGTTTCTCTAACGACTCCATATGCAGTACATATGTGCTTAAACATTTTGGTGCCACGACCAGAAATAGCGTACTGAGAACCAAAGTTTAGTAATAAAAGAATGTTAATAGTTTAGGGTTACACATACATGATATGTTATAAGTATGATCGTGTATTTAAGGACCATGCAAATAGTTCAGTAAAATATACACAAAGTAAAATCACACAGCATACAAGATTTTATATGCATGCATAGACCTCTATGAGTATGTGCGCGCGTGTGTATATATGCCCACGTGTCTGCATTTACGTGTATATATGTGTCCATGTATGTATGCGGGCATGTGTATATTTTGATACATTCCTTAAGGAATAACTGTTACAGAATCTTATCAAATTTAGCGATTGACTAAAAGCTAGGAACAAGATGTCAACGCTTTCTACCTTAGAGAATTTCGTAAGAAGACAGCTACCCTCCTAAATACAGGAAACCTACCAGACGTACTTATAAACAAAGTGTCAACTGATACCACAAATGTTTACGATACTGCACTCAAAAAATTAGATGAATACTTTTCTCCTAAACAAAGCAAAATACATGGAAAATATATTTAGGCTCCTGAAGCAAGAACCGGAAGAAAGAGTTGAAAAGTTTCTAATCAGATTAAGACATCAAGCAGAAAAATGTAAATTCACGAATGCAGAAGAACATTTAATTGATCAAATAGTCGAAAAGTGCACATCGATAGACTTAAGAAGGAAAATATTAGCGATAGGTGACGCTGTTACTCTAGACTAGACAATATTATATCCGAAGCCAACGCTTTAGAAGCTATAAGCAGACAGTTAGAACATTTCACACACGGTAAAACTCAGGAGATACAACAAGAAGTAAATAGATTAAAACGTATTAAGGCAACCCGAAAGAATAGGAATTGTACTCGCTGTAGAGGAAAAGACCATACTCCAAAAGATAAGAAATGTTCTGCTATAAACAAAAGATGCCTAAAATGTGGATTCATAGGACACTATAGAGATTATTATAAGATACAAGTAGGCAAAAAGTGAATTCTTTATCAAAAATCTTCCAGCTAATCAAAAGAACTGAGAATACAAGAAATCCCCAACGGAACTTTTCTTTAGCCGACAATTCCGAGACAAACTATCATCATTGGGAAATTCGGAAACCACAATCACAAATTTAGATGTAAAAGACAGAGACAAAAAATAAAAGACAAAGGGTAAAGAGTATAACAGAGACTGGATAGGAAGAGCTTCAGACATTGATCTAGAACCTGGAAACAAAGTGTATGTGAACAATTTAGCAAGAAAGAACAAATTGGTCCCTAACTTTGACTCTGCACCTCAGACGGTTGTTAATAGGGTGGGAGGTGACGTTACAATCCGCAATAATGAAACAAATTAGGAATATAGGAGGAACATAGTACACCTAATGAAAATTGAAGGAAAATGTACAGCGTGTGACGAGAAAGGAGAAGCTGGAGACGAAGAAATCAAGACCAGTGAACCCTAATATTCAATTACTTAAATATCCAAAGAATAATGAATTTTGTTTTGTATATTTAGTTATTATATTTCAGTTACACAGACTTGTTGTTGAAATATCATGTTAATGTTAACCCAGTTTAATTAATCCTAAAATAAAGGAGGGATGTAAGAGGAACCAGGTAATGTAATAAAGTCTAATTATAAGTCTTGAATGATGGGGAGGAATTAGCGACAGGCCAAGCTCGAGTCAGTCACTATCCGATCACTAAGCGGATAGCATTTCAGCATATCTGTTGTTATTATCCGAAACCCCGAATCTCGAATAACCGTAGAAGCGAAAATGTTTACAATTACTACTGCGTTCTTGTAAAATTCTTTAAAAATTCACAAAGACTACAGGGAATATTACTTTCGGATATCCGGGAAATGTTCTGAGGATGTTGACATAGTATGTTCACAGGACGTTTCATTTTCTAAATTAAACCTTTCTGCAATATTTAAAAAGCTTAACAAAGACGTACAGAATATATGTGGACCATTTCAGCATGTCCTTTTAATGTACAGAACGTCCAGAACGGATGTTCTTCGGACGTAGATAAGGTGCCTTTGTGCTATTTGTATATAATTACATTTGACTAGTAATTAACACTTCTGGAAACTTCTTGAATAGAAAATTCAACACAAACGAGGCATTAATGATCTACTTAATAGCTTACAAAATGTCAGTTGCTCCTCAATTTTATTTTGCATTATAACTATTTTAAAATCGAGCAATTAGGAGCATGACTCTTTTTATTAAATATTGTACTAGACACCTTAGTTTAAATGATCAGGCAGCTTTGAATTGGTCTACAATTAGTTAAGTTTAGTCAATATTATACCAATAGACACAATTAATGTTTATGAGGCATATTTTGATAATAAGTTCGACGTAACGATAACTGTTAACGTTATTTAAAAATTGTCAACTGTATTTGTTGCAGTTGTACCCATAAATTAAATACTTCAAACATTGCATTTTAGCCTGCTTTTTGGTAACAGGTATCATTGTACGACTTCATTTGAAATTATTTAACGATTTATGTACTTTATTCAGATGTGAATATTTTATCATCACTTGTCAACTTAATCTTTGTTATTTTTTCCACTGTGCCAGATTGTTTGTTTTTATCGGCCAGTTCAAGCTACCGAATTTCAGGTGACAGTTTTTGCCGTACGTGTATGTACACACACATACAGTATACATTCATACTAAATTTTAGCGAATACAGATGTACTGATGTTTCCATATTTGTAAACACTTATCGTTATCCGTTGTTACCACTTGTGAATTGATATGAGATATTTAATGGTTTATCGTTCGTATTTCGGATTATTATTTGAGGCTATTCTTACAATGGCCATGATACAACATGTATCGTAATGTGTCACGTCATTGATTATTGTGCTTTTTTGCTGAAAAAGGTAATAAATTTCTGATTTAATACCGTTGTTCTAGCTTTACATGGACATTTTTTACTTGTGAAACTAGATTATTAAAGTAGAATACAATCTCGATTAATTGGACACTAATTTTCTTTGAAGACCCAGAAGCAATACTAAAACAGATTGTCTAAAGCTAGATCAGAATTATTAAAAAATTTGTCTATTATATTTTAATAATTGTTGAATAGTGCTCTTTTCGTAGATATTAAATTTGTTTATAGCCCTGTTATTGGAAATGGGTTATTAAAATTGGTACACTGAACTTCTTTTAATAAAGATTTATTTAAGAACTTTGAAGGACGTCTGTTCACATTAAAAAATGTACTCGAAGCGAAATTATTTCAAAGCAACAAAAGCAGAGTTTCGATGTAACATTATTTTCAACAAAAGACAATTCAGAATGTTTGCACCTAATTTCATTTACAATCCTCAAGGAAATAAATGTATTATATAACAATTTTATTATCGTTATTAAGAACAGTGTTTTTAACACAAGATTCATTTTGCTTAATTATTTATTAGAAGTAATTCAATACCTGTTAACAAAAATCCATAAAAATCATTTATTTTTCGACATTAAGAGAACACATATGTGTGTATATGGTCTATTAAAACGACGGTCAGTTATTGAGTGAATAGTTAAAACCAACGATTACAAAACAATAGTTTAAAGAATATAAAACTGTTTAGGTATAATACAATACATATGTTATATCCAATGGCTTCTGAGATATTAGGCGAAATATGGTTTCCACGCTCAACTTTGAGGGCGGTTTTCACTCCCTTAATGTGGATTTGTGCCGATATAAGAAAAATAAGCGTTGATATTTTCAGCTACTCTGCAAACCTGCCAAGTTTCATTACAATCGGAAATTAACACTGGGTAATTCTCTTGTTAGTTGGACAATGGAAAAGTAGTACGCGCAAAGATTGTCACACGCAGGGTGCTTGAAACTGATAAAAGAAATCAGGTTAGATAATTAAAAGCGTAGCGTCGATCGCATATTTGCTTTGAGAAAATAGCGGAAGCTGTCACAACTCGGGTAATAAAATACCGAACAATAATCGAGCTGCCGAAAAAAGGTCTGTTCTCGTTGGTTCGGTTGAACGCAATGAATTCCTTTGTTTCGAACCAGTGACCGAGGATAGCACGCTACCACGTCGAAATAAATCACATAGCTGCTCGAAAACATTTATTCAGCCTGCGGCGTGGTAAATCCAACGGAATCTTTTTATCGGACCGCGTTTTGTCCGGTAGTTAAAATATCCCATACGTGTATAGGAATCCACGATTATTCGTGTAATCGCGTGTTCCGCGCGATACTAGAACATGGGGTCGATGAAACATGGTGCAACATTCTGCTGATGTAAGCTAACAATAAGTTATTTTTATCTTTCCACACTTTTGATGGCTTACTGTATGGGTATCAGAAGATAATATTTATACAATGGAAGAATTTGAAATTATAAATCGACTAGCGAAATGAGAACCTACTCGAATGGATATTTATTTTTCGTAGTAGATAGCTCTCAAACGGAGTGAAAATCATGTGAAGTTACTTTTGTGCTCCAAAAATAATCCAAGAATAAATTCTATTGAAATTCATAGTCGAAGAAATACTCGAACATGTGACCATTGAGGCGGAAATTCTAATTTATGTCTGACGTCTTGATAAAAGACATGAGGTCCAGTATAAAGGGAAAAGATAAATGACTACTCTTTTAATACGATTTACACAATGAATCTAATAATTTATCTATAGTAATTTAACATACTTCTCTGCAAAAATTATCCACTTTTTCCAATGTTTTAGAAATTCTTTTACGCAGGAACACCAAATTGTCTATCATGTTGTCTGAATCAAGTTTTTCACGTTTGTTTCTACTTCTCCATCGCTGCAAAATTGACTCCAAGAGATGGACTCTATCAACGGGCTAAACAAAAAGATGTCTGGCGGTGTGAGATCGAGACTAAACGCACAAGTGTTAATTGTGCAGTAGGTAGGCAAGCATTATCCTGAAAGAGAAGCACTCCTTGTTTTTATGAACCTCGCTGTTTTTTTAGTATCGCAGTCTTTATGGAATTTTCAAGTATTTTTTCGATTACAATTTTTAATGACATTTTCTACTATTACTCGTCTACGAAATGTCTACTCGTCTACGTTACTAAGAATAAGCTTACGAATGTGTGTTTTCATTAGGATTGTTGTATTTAATATAATTGAGCCATTTTTACCTTGATCTATCAACTTGCAAAAATTCATACGTTTCATGCAACTTATACTGTGACGAAACCTCCTCCACAAATACTTCGTCACTAGAGGGACTTTCTTCTATTTACTGCTTTCCCGAAAGTAGTCCCTTAGCTATCCTTTACCTACAAATAGTTCTTCTAAGTTGATGTGATTCCCTTGCGTCTAAACCAGGGTATGCTGGGTAACGTTATATCGACGAGTTCCCTAACAAACTGAGGACAAAGCGCTTTGATTTTCTCTTTTCCTTTTTCTCTCTAATACATCTCATCAATCGTCACAGTACCATATTGTTTAAGATTATTAATAAAATTTTATTTTTTTAAAGTGCACTTTTCGAAAGAACTTGTCATTGCGTATAACTAAATAATTAACAAATGACAATTCTAAATAAATTACAAGTATATCAACTTACGATTCTGAAAGTTTTATACTTTGTATTTAAATATTATTTGCATTTTTTTGCATTATTTGCAGAGCTTTTATCTCGACTTATTGAATGACCCTCGTATCTCATATATTTATCAGTTTTTACCTCACAAACAAATTAGAAATGCAATACAGGGTGGAAATTATAAAGCATTACAGACTATCTTCTAATGAATTCAACTGCAGAAGTTCAATCGTTTGATGAAATCGTCTCCGTATAAATCCCGGTGTAATGTTATGCGGTATAACGCAACTTATAACACTGTAAAATGTTCAATATAGTTGTATGACTGATTCCATGTTCTCTTGCAATTTGTCTACTGCTTGCATGAAGATCCACGTTAACCAGCGCGAGTATATCAGTAACGACATTATACGTAGCCACATTTCGAGGTCGATTTCTTTTCACTTGAACAGTTCCTGAACAGAGCAAATGCTGTTCTAGCCTCTTAAACGCCATATGCGATTTAGATGGTCGATCTGGCTAGCGTCATGCATACTTTGCAGTCATACTGTAATTTTTCCTACACTATCCTAGTACCATAAATATATCAAAAGAATTTTGAAACATTTTCATTCTTACAACAAATTTAAGAAATACCATTCAGCGAAACTATTTACTTAATAACTTAGCATAAATAGTGATGAAAGTAAACTTACTATCTTGTAGAAGAACACAATAGTATATAAATACGTTAGTTTTCATTTCACTGATAATGACATTGATGTCCTTAGTATTGCTACTAAGTTTGAAAGCACGAAACGTATGAATGAAATGAATACACAATAAACTTGTAAAGGGAAAATCAAATTATTTCTCGGAAATAAATTGAACAAAGCATTGTTAAGTGCATTGAAGTACAAGGTAATCATTTTAAACACTTACTAAAGTACAAATAAAACACAACTACGTTAAATTATTATCAATACATTTATTTCAATCACATTTTCGGTATTTCTTTGCAAGTTTGACCTTGAACGACCTTCTATAAATAGTTCTCAAATTCGTCTTAAAATAAGCTATAATACTAACAAAAAATAAAAGTATGGTTTCATTTGAAAAAATGATCGTGACTTTCACCTCATTTTTGCGCGTCCACCGATAAAAATAAAAGTCCCACCACATGATATTCCCCTCGATGCTGAACAACTTTCATTTGAAACATTTTTGCGTATAAACAACATTTTTGAAAATATTCGTCTGGAACGCTTTATAATTTCCACCCTGTATATTCAGTAGGAGAGAGTCGTGTACTGCCGTCTAGCGTACAGTACCGAACAAGATTAATTATCGCTCTTATCGACAAACAGTAGCATTTTCGTTTATAGAAATAAATAAATGTAGCCAATATATGAAACATACTATGACGCCATATCGATTGATCGGATATGTTCGAATTTGTAAAGTATTAAACGTTTTTACTAACATACAACGTAGCGAAGGTTACTTTTTAGAGTTTATCCTGCAATGTATAGTTAAATAAATGAGTTTATTCTTTAACATATACTTTTTCTAGCCTTTTGAGTACAATAAGAAGCCCTTGATTTGCAATTTTTTTTCCACATTAAAGAATTATGACCTAAAATGGTCGTCCAGTACCGACTAGCTAACTGTTAACCATTTTTAATCTGTATATCTCATTGCAATCTCCTTCAGTAGGCGTATGCTCTGACGTTAAAGAAATTATAGAAACAAATTTTTCCTAGAAGTAAGATAGTAGAAGAGAAAACAAACAGAAAAAATAGCAGATACAACAGTTTGAAAATTTCACTTCAACAGTTTTTATAGACGAACTTAAAGAAAAAAAGAAACTTAACAAACGAAGGAAAGCAAAGGCAACTAAAAGAAAACTTGAATAAGAATTAAGAAATAAAAAAAATGAGAATGTAGAAGAAGAAGAAAAGAAAAAAGCTGAGAGTCAATTAAGCATGCTCCCAAAAAACAAAAAAAGGAAGTTATGGAAAAATACAAGTCAAAAGAGGGGTAATAATGAAATCAATAGCAGATCAAATATTAATGAAGAAGACACTGAATTCGTTGTTTATAGAAAATCGTTTAACGAATATTGGGTGCAATGCGAATTCTTATTATCAATTCATTTTAATAAATTTCACAACGGTTTTTTCTTTCCTTTGATTAAATTTTATTTATAGAATAAAATAACTTTTGAAAATTTAAATTCTGCCAATTCTAGTTCGAGATTAAACAGAAAACTTAGAGCAGTCGGTATTGCAGTACTCTCTCCTAACATATACATAAATATGCTCGTAATCGATACCATGGTTCTGTAACAACCACTGATTCACGATATCCTTCAAATAAACTTGAAATATTGAAAGATCAACGTGAACTTTGCAGTGAAAATCAATACACCATATGAAACAGCACGATCCCTCATTCTGCTTCAAATTTCATATTGTAACTGTGATTAGACACATTTTTTTTCTGTTCAGCCAGTTATTGTGATTCAGTGTGATAGAAAACCTTCATTGACTGTGGTAAAGTTAATAACGTCTCTCAATAGTGAACGAAAAGAGGAGGGCTGAAAGAAACTTTTCAAATGAAAGCTGAATGTTCAACTACCGCCATTTAGAGATTCATAATCGTTGAGATATCGATTTCTCGTATTTGTGTAGTTGTGGCTGAGTATTGCGTAGAATCAAATGTCACATCCTGTCAACAGCAAGCACGCAAAATGTCGACCGCGTGCGTTGAATAACGCCAACATTGCTAGCAGTCTGTACGGGTTTCGGTGAAGTTTGCTCCACATTTTCGGTTTTGCCGACAATTTTGCTCGCGTGTAATTACTCCCACGCATTATAAATGCACAGCGCCAAGGAAACATTCATGCGGTAATCTCAAAGTAGGCCAATCTGAGTTCTAGGACCGCCAAGCATTGGGTGATTACATATGATGCGATTTGCTCACGATATGAGTAATTTATCGGTTGTGGATACCGGGTAATAGTCTCTAAAATTGACACAGCTCGAAAATTACGCTTAATGTTCGTTCGATGTATATCAACATCGAGATCTTATTATTCCAATCCTCAATAATCCGCAGCTATTGTTTGAACTATTTGTAACACTGAAAGTCATAGCCTGCGCATGGGAAAATCAATTTATTTATTGATCCTTATTATATTCAAGTAGAGTTACTTAAATATTGGAATTCAAAACATTGAAAGAAATATGTAAAAAAACTCCTAAAATTTGTAAATTAAGTGTTTAAATATTTGAAATCTTGGATATCTCAAAATTTGAAAGTCCAAAATTTGAAAATTAAACCGAATGAAAAATTTATATATTAAATATTAAAGAATTTGAATATCTGTAAATTTGGAGATTTGAAAATTATAAAACTAGAATTTCATCGCATTAGGATCTTTGAATGACTCCACCTTAGTAAGTTAAGGATTAATCTTATCACAATAGATATTTGTTACAATATTTTAAGTATTGCATGTGAAGGAGAAGGTTACCGAATTTTTACCACTAAAATATAACTTATTCTTGGCTAGTAATACAATATTTTTAACATGTGAGATATACCTAACGAAAAAAATGTCACTATTTATGTCATCAAGATAAAGTAATTTATTTTTTCCAAGGCATATTATAAAAAGTTAAACAGCTAGGTTTCTATGATTGCATTATCAATCCACTTAAAGCAATCGGTTTCCTAGACTGGACCTAAATTGGACCACTGGATTAAAGTGTAAAAGTAATTAAGTTTTCTTAACAAGTTTACAAACTATATTACATAGATATCAGCATACATCGTAAAGGTCAACAATTTAAGCAATTAAAATTTTTTTAATTTCGTACTTATTCCTGTACATGATGTATAAATTCAAGTGTAACATTTCTTAAACGCCATGTTAATATTATCTTTCTTGATTTCTTTACATAAGATACGGACCATTTCACACCAACTCAATTACTTTTGCGTTTCGATGTCAAGGATCTTGATGATATTGATTGACAACCGTTGTGATACCTGTAGTGTCTCGGAATTGCAAAAGGATTGCAGCATCTTGTTCGCACCATTGTAGCACAATATCGATAAAAACGAACACAGAATTTGAAGTAATGAAGTATTACTAAATACGTCTTGCCTGTTCGAATACTTGCTTCGATCTAATAAGTGAAGAAAGACTATGAAAATTCCAACCTTCATAAAACTAAAGACATTTGCGAACCAATGAAAGAGGTGCATGGCGACCTGCAACACAGGTAGTGACATAGAAATGAAGCTAGTAATTAGTACAACAGACAAAGAGTGAGCTCTTAATATCTATTGACCGTATTATACCTAGCTGTAGCCATATACCCCCTACTTTAATGGCAGATATAGCCGCCAGCCGCTAGTGTTGTATAACCAGGCTGCACACGGTACGCTTCGACGCGACGCAGTGTCACGTTCAACCAATTTTCCATAATTTAATATGAAAATATGTCCATAAAAAGAACAAATAGGACTATGTTCTCAATTTTTCTCTAGCTTTCAAATTCGTACCCGGTACTAAAAAATCACATTTGTTTGAAACAATTACAAAAAAAGTGTTTAAAAAAACTTTTCCTAAACTGAAACAATTTTTTTTTAGTATTCTTATGTGTTCACTATAATTATCCGGAAGCATATTTTCGTGCATTTACGAGTTATAATTTTATAAAATTATAATAAGAGTTATAATTTTATAAAATTATAATAAGAGTTATAATTTTTTGAAAAAAGTTAGCACTATAGTTTGAGTAGATGTAAAATCAACAATTTTCAAAATTTTGAAAAATCAGAATTTGAACAAAATCCAATGTGGTACTCCAAAAAGTGTCTGATTTCCCGTAAAATGATCCTTAACTAACATCGTTAGTATATAAACAATACATATTGTCTGTCGGACGGCGCAAATTGTTCATACATTACGAGTTACACTGGTGGTCCAACCTAAGTGTTGCGTTGCTTCAAATTCGGCAACCATCTCGTAATTAGTACATGTCGTTGGTTTGCTAGATAAGCGAATAAATGAATTTTTCATTAAATAGTTTGGAAATGGATGTGATACAATATTCGCTTACCCATTAACAATAGTAGCTATTGGTAACCATTTACTAATTTAGCAATGACAAAATTTCGTCTACAATTCAGTTAATCGTCTTTGGGTTTTGTCTTTAATAAAACATTATTTCTGTATAGTGTTTAACTTAAAAATATTAACTTCTTATTAATTCCCATCATGTCGTGTTTTATTGATTAGTAGTTCTTCAATAATTAATTCTTGAATGATCCTTGAAATTAATAATTCTTCGTGATCAAATTTATAAGTCACTGCAACTTTAAAATATCAAAGAATTCAGTATGTTAAACATATTAGGGTCACGTATCAGAATTTCTTTGAAATTTTACATTCTGCAAAATGTGATCTTTAGTATTTTTCCACGATGTATGCACAGTAAACCCACTTCTAACACGGTACTCTCATAATACATGTTATATTTTCAATATTTCTATACATGTTTCTATGTATGGAACATTAAATCGCGATGTCTTTATAATATGTGCACTTTTACGGTTGAGATTAATGGGGCATTCCCTTCTTATCCATATACAGGGTGTAACAAAAATGTTGCAGTTCCTTAAAAGGGGTGATTCAGGGGGTGATTTGAAACAACTTTTTCCTTAGCGAAAATGTAAGATGAGGCTTCGTTAACGAGTTATTAACGAAAAACATCGGCCAATGAGAGCGCGAGTTTGCCGCCCAAGCGACCGCGGTAGTGTTGGGTAGGTGCGTTAGATGCTAAGGTTGTACTCCGAACAAGGAAGTCGTCATACATCGAAGAAAATAGCATTAGTATGAAAACTGAAAGCGACATAATAAATAATACCGAGTCCTTTTTTTGTTTATCACTTGAAGTGAATAATTACTTAAAATCGAGGAAAACTACGTGCAACGTAAAAACACGAATATGTAAATTTCTTATTCGCATAACGTATAAACGAAAAAGCAATACAACAAAAAATAAAGGAAGAGGAGAACAAACTTCACCTGTAGTTTGTAAATCTGTGTCACTGGGTCACTGTACCGATCTTGGTCATCGACCGTCGAAATGGTTTATGCTAGGGCACGGGTTTAGGTAATTTATGGCTTTATTGCTTTGGTTTCGAAGGAGACATGATCTCGGAGTGTCCGAACAAGGAAGGTCTGAGGTGCTTAAACTACGTGGGGGGTACAAGGAGCTTCCTTGGAAAAATTCTACCCTACCATAAACCATTTCGACGGTCGATGACCAGTATCGGTACAGTGACCCAGTGACACAGATTTACAAACTGCAGATGAATTGCATTTAATTCATTAATGATTATTATTTTTTAAATCTAACGCAGACTACTTTCAACGTTTCTATCTTCAACGTTAATTCTCCAATTTTCCGTTCATTTCTTTTGTTGCATTGCTTTTTCGTTTATACGTTATGCAAATATTTTCATACTAATGCTATTTCCTTCGACGCATGCCGACTTTCTTGTTCGGAGTACAACAGTAGCGCCCAGCGCGTATCCAACGCTACCGCAGTCGCTCGGACGGCAAACTCGCGCTCTCATTGGCCGGTGTTTTTCATTAATAACTCGTTAACGAAGCCTCATCTTACATTTTCGCTAAAGAAAAAGTTGTTTCAAATCACCCCCTGAATCACCCCTTTTAAGGAACTGCGACATTTTTGTTACACCCTGTATATAACACAATACGAATTATTTTGATTTACACTAATTCTGAGTTTTTTTATAACGCAGTACGAATTAATCGCATTATAGGAGGGATGACTGTAATAAAAAGGATAAGTAAATACCCGATAAAGTAATAATTGATACATGAATTAATAATAATAAAATAATGGAGGTGTTCCGTAATTCAGTCATGATTAGTTTTAAGACGAATCGTTTATAGTAATTGCTTTCCTGTCGAACACATTGTTTCACTGACTGCCATTACTAGTTGATGCGTTATCGTATCGAGAATTACTCGTGTAATTTACGTTGATAGCTGTGCTCCCTTGCAGAAATCGATTATTTGCCGCGTTTATCTTCCATCAGTGTCCAACCAACTGTGTTTATGCTCTCGACAGTTGCAACACGAATTCTACGAAATTATATGCACATTGGAATGATTCGATTTAACACGTACTCTAATTGTAAGACGAATTCAGTTAACTATTCTCGAAGCAACGACACGAAAAATTTACTTTTATTTTCGTATCACGATAATATCTACTAATTTTGACTAAAGTAGTACCTCGATTAAGTCTATCTTGATCAGCTATATTTTGTATTATTCAGAATTTCAGAACAGAAAATAGCCCACAGATCATAATTTAATAGGAAATTAATAAAATTTCGAAAATTCGACATCAAAAGGATACATTAGTTTCGAATTTAGCCTTAAATCGATTAATTAAGGTTCTACTAGAAGTTTGAAACTTCTTGTTAGAGGTGTGCGAGATCCTGACTTTTCGGGATCAGGATGAGATGGACAATTTCAGGATTGTGTCGGGATTTCAAATCACTTCGGGATCTCGAGTTGCTTTAGGAACACGACTTTTCTCGGAATACCGTTTGCCTTATATATTCAATACTCGCGGTTAAATTAGGACTCGATACGGGGTCTCGTTTCATATTTGTTACAAAGGTTTCATTGTTTTTAACTTGCTTCCGTTTTTGTGGTCAACTAAGTACTTCGAAATGCTAAATAGCCCGTATAGGATCAATAATATTTGTCCTTAATGGCTTAATATCGTTCTTTCAGAAGTTAATGGACATATACAATTCTCTTATTATTTTATCCATGTGAGCTATTGAAGTCAAAAAACGTATATTTATGACCATTGATATGTATTTTGAGCTTCTTTAACCTAGTAATTTATTAATAATAGGGAAAAACTGTTTCGTGTAACGTTATAGACTCCTACTCTGTATAATTTGCAGAATATTAAAATTATTTTATTGTTGTGTATTAACATATGGGACATGATTATTAATGTACATGTATCTAAATTTAATATAAGTAGGGTTACATTTTGATATATTTAGAAAATTAACACTTGATATCCTGAGGCGGCTCAAGATCCTGAAATGATTCGAGATCCCGCAAGCCTTGTTATCCCACATGTTCCGAACATCGGGATCTTAAGACGTTGGTCTGCTCGCACACCCCTACTACTTGTTAATGTTCATTAGTCATGTCATGCATATACAGAGTATTTTTGACTTGATGCTGATAAGCTCAATAATTTACAATATTCTTTAATTCAGTATAATGTAAAACGTACACATAGCTGTTTACTGTTACTTAAATTGTCTACTGAAGAAATAAACCTTTGTTTTCTTTAATTTATGATAGAAAATGATTCTAAACGTTAATGACCCTATTAACTCAGATATGGGAAGTTTTACTATACCATAGGTGCTGCTTAACATTCTTTTAGAACTGGACCCAGGTTTCACATTTTAAAATAAGCGACTTCTCGAATAAAGAATTCTCAATATAACGCAGGATAGTTGGCAAAGAGCAGTAAATTAGATTTACCGAGAGTAAAAAAGAATTTAACAGCCATGAGTAAATTTTTATTTCCATTGAGAATCAGTGAAATTGGGTTGCAAAGTCGAGGCGGGTGTCATTATAAGAGGTGGGGTTAATCGGATTTACCAGTTGGGCAATTGGGCTAACTAGAAAACTGGCAACATCGTTCAATTTGCATAACGATGTAATTTAACGCGTATCCAGGCGGCCAAAGTGTCTCCTTGTTTGTGAATCTCCCCACAAGCGTCGTGTTTATGTAAGGTTTCAAATTTTTCCAATAATCTCATCCGCATCAAGCGTATAATTTATGTATGGTATATCCGAAAACGTTTAGTTTGTATTTGTACGCTATTATGTATGGCGTGACAGTCGTGACGCCCTCTTTAAGATCCATGACCCTATTCATTTAAAAGACGGGAGCATCTCTAAAATTAACAGAAGCTTATCGTACAGACTATTACATACTACACCAGCTTTCTACCCAATATGTATAAAACAGAATATAATAAAAAAAACTAAGTGTTTCGTGAGGCATATGTGCACATGAACTTGTTTATTACTCTTTTATCTAGAACTTACTTTCCAAAAATGTTCCACTTGTTTGGAAACATCAGGGTGAGTTACCTAATGTTTGCACCTGAAATATCTTTGTTCTTGTTAAAGGTATGTCAAATATCTTAAGGACGAAGTTGAATGGTTCAATGGAGCTCACACAATACCAAACAAATGTTTGTTTTTCATCATAGTTTTAGAGATATCAAGATCACCTCCATTTTTTTAAATAGAACCACCTCTTTTCAAGCACCTATAATGGTAGTCCCTTTCATTAGGAATTCAGTGCCTACTATTATTTAAGGTTATTCAAGGTTACGGCAAAGAAAACGTATAAACGTGTCTTCATTAGTCGCGGGATTTTTGCGTTTACGCTTTCTTACATCTACACTTCCAGTACTTTTAAATAATTTATAGATATTAATATAAATCTGCCTAGAAGGAGTGTTTCGATCGGGGTACTTCTGTGCATAAAACAATCGGGCCTGCGCTGCATTTTTCCTGCATTCACAGTAAGCCGTTATCATATCATACCTTCCAATCACTGAATAAGTCATAGCGGAATCGCATTTGGAAACATACTAATCGTAAACCAATTGCAGCGTAATCGACTAGAAGATATTTGAAAATATTCAATAACATTGAATATGACCTTAGTATGTTTATAAGTCTTACTCGTGATAAAGGTATTTTGCTTTCATATTTTAAATTTTGTACGTTTTCTGTATCCGTGACCTTGAATGATCAGTGACTGTGACTGAGTCCCTGAATTCTTAATGAAAGGGACTATCATTATAGGTGTTTAAACAGGAGTGGTCCCATTTAAAATGGTAGAGCTGATCTTGATATTATAAAAAAATAAAAAAGAAACAAAAATTCCTTTGATATTATATGAACTCCATTGAACCATTCAACTTTTTCTTTGAGACATTTGACGTATTTTAAAAAACAACAAAGATATTTGAGTTGAAAACCTTAAATGACTCACCCTGTATGTAATAATACATAAAATGTAAAAGCAAGGTAATCATACATGGTATAATATAATTTTTCAATATAAATATTACTTTCGCATGTATGTTAAAATTAGCACACAAGCAATACAATAATAATAAATAAATTCTCTTTCGGTATTCTCTGAAAATGCAAGCTGAACAAAAGACTGATACGCAGTAGGAAGGAAAAAACTCTTACATGGAGGCTTGTTCCTAATAAACCTGAATGTTCTGGAGAGAGATATTAGCATCAACGGTAACGGAGCGATGCAGTGGCGAGCATCACGATGTCGGTGTCTACGTTTACCACAATGGGTCGACGAAGGAGCAGCTACCCTTTCAGTTTTTTCTGAAGTAGTGCTAGGTCTGAACCTTTTCTCCGCAATCCTAGAACTACCTAGGTAAGCTCATTGGGCGCTGCTTATAAAGCTTACCTGTCTTTGCCTTCTTTCCTCTTATTTTACCCTCTTTTTTGACTTCGTGTAAACCCCTTTTTAAAAACGTTATGAACAGTGTCACGCAAGGAGAGAGTTCGCTTTGACAATATTCAGCTAGAATTTTTTTTTGTTTTTGCTGGTTTAAGAAAACGTCACAGACATCAAAATGAGTAAGTAAGTACTCGATGTATCATACTCCTCCTGTAGCTCTTGTTTCAATACTACGTTTGACTGTACACAATACTAATATTTTAATTAGATAATTCTTCTATTTTATATGACATAATTTCGAAATATTAAGTAAAACGATATAATAAATAGAACACGTACATGAGGCAGAGCGTGGGATTTTAATCTTACACGTGATAAAGAGGTCCTATCAAAATCTTCGTTCTTAAAATAAATCGAACATACTACTGCATCGTAAAGGATATTGGAGTTCTCTAATTCCAGATTCGTTAGCTATAATTTTCTTTTATTAACATCTTTTGAAAGCCTAGAAACGAAATACGCGTGTTTCCCTATTTATTATTATATTACGGCACAGTTTTAATTAACGTATTTGTACAGAACCCCATTCTATCTCGTTGCCCGTCATACTCCTATGTGAAATGTTTCTTTTTATAATCACCTATGGAAAGTAATTTTTTGTGTCTTTCCTAAAAGATGTATGTATGTCCATGGTTACTACCTATGTACGTATACATACAGGGTGTCCTGCGTAACACTGTACAGTCCATAATTTCCTAAACTGTTTAAGATATAAAAAACTGCTTACATAAAATTTGCATGGTATAAGGGGAAAAATTTATTGGCTATAATAAATTATTTTTTAGATTGTTATTTTCAAAGATATGATAGTCAGGTTCAGTTTTTTGAACGGAACTATATACTTTTTTCAGATCATTTTATAGTGCGATTCAAGACAAATTCAACGACATATAAATTATGTATCTTTTTTCAAATGGTTTTCGAGATATTGCATACGAAAGTTTAGTGCTTTTCAGTATAGGAAAACCTGCTCGAGTAGAGAGGACCCTAAGAAATCTCGCCTGCAAGTCAAGTGTCACCTGCCATACATTGTTCCTAGAAACGGCTATGGGAGGGTCTGCTGCAGGAACGGTAAGCCCAAATGTTGGTAATGGTTTTCCTGTGAACCTGACTATCACATCTTCTAAAATAATAATCTAAAAGATAATTTGTTATAGCAAATAAATTTTCCCCTGTGTGCAGGTATATGTATAAGTATATGTATGTACACGCTCACATATGCGTGATCTTCATATTAATATAAAAACGATATTTGGAAAAGGGGTCTATCTCAAGAAAGGCATCGATGTGGGCAAACAATGAATAATATGAATGTAGTGGTATTTAGAATGTGACACGTGTAAAAGTTATACACATACAAATAACATGTGTCGTTTGATAAATACCACTACATTCACACAATTCAGTGCTTTATTGAATCACTGAAAATATCACAGCAATAGAAAACATGGCGCGTGGCTCGTGCTGCTTGCAGGGATTTGAATAGTTGAATATGGCGTTTCAAGAGTGAGAGGGTAAGACTCATATTCGCACTCTCTCTACTTTCCGCAAATGTCCGAAGCGGTTGCGAAACGTTGAGTTCACGTACACATGCTCGTATAGAAGTATGTGAAGTAGAGGGGGAAATTTTCTAGGCTGCGTCCCGAATTCGAAATCATGGAATGACTCCATATTGCGTTCATCAGGTAGCCACGTGTCTGTAGATACTATTCCTGTAACGAAAACTATAATAGCAGATACCGACCTGGCAATCTCGAAAAGTCACGTGACTACTGTACCCCCTTAATGCGGTCTTTTTGCCGTCCATCTTAAAATGAGGTGGCTTAATAAACACTATTCAAATTTTTTCACCTTTAGATTTAACCACTAAAAAATATGTCGAAATAAATTAATGTTTACACGAACTGCATTGTGAAACTGCCCCCTTATTAATTAATTTTATAATTTCAATTTCACATGCATCAGATTTTGCCTTGGACAATCGTGGTTCAATACTTTTTAAATTTGAATATGGTTTTTCCCCAAAAGGAATAATATAACCTTTTATACATTGTAATATGAATGGGTTATTAGCGAGTTTTTCCCATTCTGACAAAAATTTTCGAACTCTTCCTGCGATTCTTACCTCTTCTAACTCTTTCGCAGATCCTTGATTCGGGAATTCTTCTGGGTACTTGTTCCTTCCGTTGAGTGTCCCGACAACTCACTCCGAAGGGACGGCGCCACTTTAAATTCACGCCTTGCTGTCGATAACTGCTCTGTTTCGAACTTGTTGATAGATAACTGCGATTTCCACCACGCCATTCCATACCAAAATTCTTTTTCTTGCTTGAACCCTGGGAAGATTTTTCCATTGCCTTTGCTGCTTTTAGTTTTTCTATAAGATTCTCACCAAATAACATTGCATCAATTTCACTTTCGTCTGCAATATGGTTTATTATAGGATTCTGTCCAGGTACAATGAATGATTTTCTTGTTTTAAACATGCTGTGATGTAAGTCCGAAAGAATTGTACCAGCATCACCTAATTTTTTTATAAATTTGGACGTATCTATTGTTAAATCCTTGCTGTTTTCTGCAACCAGGACCTCTGCTAATGCCGCACCTATTGCATTAATGCCAACTCCCAATTGGTCCTGAGCATTGAATTGGTAAATATCCTTTTTCACCGCTAACGATGATAAAGCGGATTTTATTTCGGGATTTAATTTAGGCGCTTTCGTTATACTACAATTACCAATTGTTAGGTATTTTTCTTGGAAATCTTATTTCTGCTCTTTTGGTAGACCACCTTGTAAAATTTTCTTCCAACGCTCTCCCACTGCTACGTGGATATCGGGACCATATATTTTCTTGTCCTTGGTTGGATCATCACCCAACAATTCAAGCGTCATTTCGTCTAACTCAGTTGATAACTCCTTATCGATATTATCTAGATTCTCTACATTCTACATTAACCTGTTTTACCGAGACATCCGACGATTGCGAAAATGGCGAACCTGATGCATAGCGATCATCGTTTCCTTTATTACTTTCCAAATCTGTATCCTCTTCCCTTGATCGAAATAAACGATGTCTAGGCCGTGATGTGTTTCGCGGACGACACTCGCCGCCCTCTTTATCTGAATGTGAATGCCGTTCCTCTGCTCCTCTTTTTGAAGACCGACTAGGACCTGACGTGTTTCGCAGATGACGCTCGCCGCCCTCTTTGTCGTGCCTTTGCTTCACATTGTAGGTTAATTTCTCCATTTAACAATATTTTGAACGTGTTCTGCTTTCAATTTGTTTTTTTCAATTTGTTTCTCTTTCGTGGTGGTTCGCCGATTGAAAGTTTTTCCAAAATAATTAATTGAAATACACTATTATTATAAACCGACCACATTGCGGGTGGAAATCGTGGAAGACGAATGACTAGTGTATCATTACATCCTTATTCAATGGTACTTTTAAATAATATTTCTCAAATCATTGGATAATGTTATTATATTCAATCGGAAGAAGATATTTTAGTTCGATGAAAGCTTCTAGAATTTCCGTATGTTCCGAAAATGCTAGACATGGTATACGCGTAAGTAGAGAACTAAATGTTTCATTTTTTCCATATTGCTTTACAAAGCCACTTTTTTTTTAATTTTGCAAAATGCAGATTAGCACAAATAAAAGAAACAACCTTTTAATTTTGTATTCAGAAATTTAACTGCGTTCATTGCAACAACTTCAAGCTCGCTTAAGAGGAACGGAGGAAGTTGTAAAGAAATATTTAATTCTACAGCTGAATAAACATTTTATAGGAGTTTGTAAATTCTTTATCGCTTTGAAGACAATAATACGTATACTAAAGGAGCTACAGTATATACCACTATCGCCCTCTTCACTCTTAATATTCACATGTATAGTATATAATGGCTTCATAAATGTAGGAAGTCTTCTAAACGTTCCGTCCTCTAATCAACAACTACTTTCAAAGAAAAGTTTTAAATCTTCATGTGTTGAAAATAATATAATGCAGTCTTCTCCTTTTTTCACAATTTTTCCGAATTGCTCTCTATTTAACGTTCTGCATAATTGTACAGGTAAATATAAATGAAATATACTACGTGGTTCTCTAGGTTTACTTTCTCTTAGTGTAGATCATATTTGTTTACCCAAATTCTTGTTACTTGGAAGATATGATCAAACGCTTTTCTTTGCCTCTGTAGTCATATTTCTAACGATAGCGCAAGGTTTTTCACTAGTTGTTATTGCCAGTTCTTTAGTTGTATCACATAATTTTAATGTATCAACACGTGAAGATTCAGGATCATGGTTGTGTTCCGATGATTTGTATTTTTTAAAAATGTGTCTATTATTTAAATATAGTGTACTTGCTGTAGCTCTACACTGACAACTATTATCTTTTTCATCACTTTTTTCACACCCCCATAATATGAGTCGTTTCTATTCCCATTTTTATTATACAGGGTGTTCCAGGTTTTTTCGGTAAAACGATGGCAGTATATTCCACGAGCGAAAATAAGAAAAAAATATTATATAAACATAGGTTAAAAAGTGCTTGATTAACAAACTAGAAAAAAACTACGAAATAACAACAAACCGATTGGAAATATTTACTTATGTTAATTACATTTTAATGTGTCGTCTGTTTTTGAAAATACAGCATTGCCATCTATGAAAAATTGAACGTATTGCATTACGAATTTCTTCTTCGTTTCCTTTCATTTATTAATAGACAAATTTTCGTTTGTGAAACCGTAAATAAAGTAAATTTCAACATATTCTCGATTCGAAAACCTTCGTGGTATGTTACTACTACGATATCGTATAACTTAGTAAGCAATATTAGTACTATTACCATACATATTAAAACGATTTGAATTAGTAAACATAGTTTGGATAAACAAATACAGATATGATAAAGGTATAAATACCAAGAGAAATATCACTAACATTTCTACGTTGAATAAAAATCAGTCCGTTGGTATTTCATATTTTTGTTATCATTTTTTAGTAAAGTATTTTTGAGCTTATGTTTATATAACATTTTTTCTTTATTTTCAGTTGCAGAATATACTGGCACCGTTTGGTCAAAAAAACCTGGGACATCCTGTATATAGTATATCCATCAATATAAATTTTCAGTTTACTTTTAGTTGATAATATAATTTCTGCAATAAATAAATCACTATTTTCTGTAGATTGTGGAAACATTTTTGTATGATTAACTATTATTACTAATAATAAAAATGATTATAACTCTATTCGATACACTGGAAGTAATACAGAGTATAGCTCAACGCAAATTGAGACAACACCTGTGAGGGCACGTAATTGCTAATGTTGTTATTGGTTTGTTATTGTCAATAAAGACTGTTATTGGGCAAATCTAGAGTCGATGAAATGTCGGTGAAAACAGTATCGGGGAAATCTGTATTGATTGTTATATTTCGAACAGAAATTTTTCAATTTTCCCCTATTTTCGGTCAATACGTTGGCCGGGACGTGTCACGACACTCACGACAATGCTTTGTCATTATGGATTTTCCTAGTCTGGCATATTCTGGCCTTTGACGTTCAAAATTCTAAATTATAATTATTGTATTATCCGCTCTCTTCTTGGAATTGTCCTTGAAATCGTCGTCGAAAGTTGATACCGTGGATTCAACTGTGTGTGTGAGTGTGTATGTGCGTTCTTCTGAAACCTCGAGAAACTTGCGGATAGTCATAAGTTAAACTGAATGTAATCAGAACGTATGTGATTTACAACTTTGGGCGAATTGGGCATACTCAGAGAATACGTTGTGTCGAGAGTAAATGGACTCAGTTCTCCACATAAAACTGCGGTAATCTCGTAATTCGTCGAATAGTGTATAAAAATCTAAAAATCCGCATGTGCTCTTTTTTCTCAGCTTTTAGCATTTTAGAGTATTTTCCCTTGACATTGTACATATACGACGACTGGACACGATTTGAATTTGATTGGGGCTTCATATTGGTTTCTTTACTTCTGTAAGTTTCTTTTATTATTATAATTTTTAATTTTGTATGGTTTTGTATCGATTCTGATATCCAACTTGCAATACACGTGGTATCGACATTTTTATGCTCTGCATGGTTTGAAGGACATCGTTGTTGCTGCTCGATATCGCGGATATATCTTGGTGTTCTTGCGACCACGTTGGCACATAAAATCACGTGAAAGATGTGATATAAAATTTATAATTTTTTTGTACTGTGTGCTTTTCTCTTACTTATATTATTTGCATTATTTTACAATTGCTTGTTCATTTCTTTTATGCATTTTCTTTTACTCTAATACTATTATTATGTTTTTTTATTGTTAAGAATTGTCGGAGAATGCGATTCAAAGTGCGCGGTCAAATATTGCGTGTAGGGGCTTTGCGGCCGGTCTTTTGTTTCCTGGTTACTTCCGGCGTGTTTTTCGTCCGAGTCGCATGACTCTAAGAAAGTGTGTTTTATATTCTGTATCATTTCAACTATAATATATTCCAGTTACATTACAAATGTGTTCATTCATTATCACCTAAACCTCCCACAACCTCAACAAAAATATTATTTTTCTCTGAATATATTATTGTTTCGTTTCTTTATAACTACATTTAGTTGATTCATTTATTTTTCCAATTGCAATACAATTATAAGCCTCTATCTCTCAAGAATTAATCACGCATAGCGGGACCCGTATGGGACTAAATGATTTCCTAATCCATCTACCAATATCCTTTCGTAATAGATATTATGATAACATAATAGATATGCTTGCATATCGTGACCGAGCTCTTCCTTTACCTAAAGACCGTTCTGCTATTGCGACCGCACTACCATTCCGCATAATATTCTGAACAGCGATTGATAGAATAGAGTTACTGTTCGATAATCTTATATAAACGAGCGTGAGTATATTAATTTACAAAATACGTCTCGGATGTCTTAGTCAGCCCGTAACAAACTGTAAATAATGAGTGAAGGACGAATTTCGCTCGTAACACGATGATTTCAGTGGGACCCGTTAAAAGTTTTATTGAAATCTGAGGATATGAATTAAATGAACTTCCTTATTACAATCCGATTTTCTATAGTTGAGCCCTGGTGGGTGGGTCCTCTGGCTTGCGATGTTGTCGCTCCTCTAACTCATAAATGGTACTTCTCCCACGCTATGCGCGGCCCTATTCATTAGGCCTTAATCAATTATCTACGAAGTCGTCGGTCCTCACAGGTACTTGCTTATTCCCTATCTTTGCTTGGCGCCTGTTGTCTTCCCTTCTCAGCGTGGCCAACTAGCGCTATTTCAATGGCGGTTAATAAGGGTGTCGAGTCCTATTGGCAACTGAGGGAGGCTCGTGTCGCACAGAAAAAATGACGGACAATTTGGTTTTATGTAACCCATACTCAAAACAGATTAAACAGTGTCTTAAAGTACCTCGTAATTTCTTGCAGACTCGTATAATATTAAATCAGTATCAAAATCCCTTAGATAAATGAATACGAAGATAGTAATCAATTTAGCATGGGGTGTCTTGCAGATGAAGGAATCTGCTTTATGGAGTCACTGAGAAAGACACATTTTACACCTAAGGATAGAAACAGAGATCCGATTAGCTACACAATCTGACAACGTTGCTTGAAATACGTATCTAGCGTTGGCTCCTTACCCGGCCATATGTCGGTCACTTGACACGCCCAGGTTCCTACTTTGGAAAATCGCATTGTAGCTAATATAATGGGACCATATTATTTGGCCGAATTAAGCTTCCAATATTTATTACGAAAAATATTCATGGCCAGTTTACGTAAACGAATAGATTAAATAGTTGTGAATTGTCTATATACCATTACAGTAATGCCGCTATAAGAGTGAACCGTCGGGTCCGGCGTTTCACATTTACCGAAGCAGGTAGCACATTTTTTTGCTTTCAAATTTCTGAACGAAGAAAAGCACAGCGAGTGAAAGAGAAAGAGGAAGAGAAAGAGAAGCCTGAGAGTCGAACGTAGAAAAAGACAGCAAGTGAAAGAGTAAGAGGGACTGAAAATCGAAGCAGGCGGCAAATATCAAAGAACTATATTTTAAAGGTAAAACTATCAAACTTTCACCATCGTATTTATGAGATTTTTCTGAATAAACTGACACCAGGTGTGACACAATTTACTTTACATTTACCCATTTAATAAGTTATAATAATTTGTTATCTTCCATTTCTTAAATATGAAAATATGTTGTATTTGTTGTTATTTTAATCAGAAAAATCTCATGAATATGATGGTAAAAGTTTGACAAACAAATAGTCAAAAATAAGGAAATTGGCCTGGCTTTTCTAAACATGGGTTTTTAATCTTTCCATTCCTTGACCTTTCTGCGTCCGAAGCTATGTATTTTCACTCTTAACGTAATGCAGGACACGATTCATTTACATTTATCGTGAGTTGGCAAACAATTCTTTCACTTCACGTTTATTGTAAGATGAGATATGAATTTCACGTTTCATATACATAAACAATGAATCTAAAACAATAGATCATAATGACACACAATTGCTTTATTCTTTATTTATCTACTGTACTTCTTTATTATGTATATATTTATTATTTTTTTTATTGTAAGACTAATCGGTAATCAAAATTATGCGGCAAAATCGAGATTTAACTATAACAAAATAGGATACATAGTGACAATAACAAGCGTATAAAAGTATAAAAATAACAAGCGAATAATAAGCGAAACAAGCGAAATCATTTATTAAATAAGTAAATATGCTTCAAATTATATCGTATTTGGTATCATTTTAATCAGAAAAACTCATAAATATAATAGCGAATGTTTCACACAAATATAATAGAACATAAAAAATGTAGGTCGTTGAATTAATATTAGTCTCACTGTCACGCTCGCGTGTGATCGTCTCAGATTACGCTGCCCAGCTCGAGCCGGGTCCCACTAACCACTTGATTAATTAACAGCATTAATAATTTTTCATTATATTACATATGTTATAATAGTTATAATAGTACCACCATAACAATTAAGAGTTAAACATTATCTCGTCTCACATTTAAGATTGAACTATTACCTGTTCCTAAATTTTGAATTGCATACGTTTATCTACTGAAAGTAGTCACAATAGGAAAGGGCACATAAAAATTAAAACTGATCTTAAAAGTTCTCATTTTTTAAATTTCCTGGTTTCTTAATGGTACCAAGGAAAAGGACTTCAGAGTACCCAATTATTTACAAAGCGGTCTCTTTTACCGATTTCAATGATTTTGCAATATTTTATCAAGGATAATGCCACGAGAAATTTTGCAGTATACATATAGCCCTTTCACGACTTTAGTTTGCGAGATATTTAAAAGTATTATATTTGCAGCATTTATCTTTTATTATACCTTCAAATTTTATCAAACATACTTCTCCAATGCAAATTCTATAAAATTCGTTATTTAATGTTCCTGACTGATCATGATTACGATCTAATAATACATAAGCTGAAAATTTATTTATTTCACAAAAGAAGGGTACTTTCTGACCTTACCTTTATGTTTAAACACGTAAATGGCCATGGTTGTTCTATCATTATCACTAGTAGTATTTACATGTATTTATCTAAGTGATAGAACGAGATGGAAAGATCTTTTCCTTTATTTAAATTCATGCTTTCAATTTTAAGAGTATCATACGTAGATCCGGAAAATAGAATATCTAATACTGTGTTAGGATATGTTCTACAGTTCTCAATTAAATTCCTTTAGTTAATTATTAGCTTCTTCTCAAGCTACTATACGTAGAATTATACTCGCGAACTAACTGGCAGTTCTTACTTTGAAATAACTTATTAACACGTGTTTATGTACATAACGGTTAAATATTATACTCGATAGTGCTAGTTTTATTTAAATAAATAAATAAATAAGTACTGTTTTTCTTTACATCGACATAACTATTCTTTTGGAAAAAAACAAAACCGCATAATTAGTAAAAAAAATATACTGAAGAAACATTATACACTTGTCTATTAGAGTGAAGAAAATACATGTTGATTATTAATAACAAATAAGTTTCAACATGTCAAATTATTTAAAACAAGTTATTGAAGAAGGAGAGTATTCAATGAAATTTATTTTAAGTTTTTAACTAATATTTATAAAGTGTCCCAATATTTTTTTAATATGAAGTCTTGCTTTTAATCGGCTGTTTTTGTAATATTTGAGCAACAGTTTGTTTAAAATAAATATTTTTTCTTATCTATATATTTTTTTGCGTCTATATACTGTACTTTAATAACTGTTACACGTTTTTGCTGGTTGATAGATATTTATAATAAATATATATCAAAGAAGTCAGAGTTATATTAGTGTGAATATTTTCGTTACTCACTATATATATTAGTGCAATTATTCAAGACGTTAACCTTATCGACATATTTTTAAGATCATTGAAATCGATGAGGAGAATCGTTTTATAAATAATTGCCAATTCTAGCTCCAGCTAAGAAGTTATTTCCCAATGACACTTCAGTTTAAATGGTTCAACACAGCCGTTCTTCGGTTTGTTAACTGAACAGCCATAGCAATCCAGACATATTTTCATTGCGGAGTTCCACCTTCAGTAATTTCAAGCAACACGGAGCTTTGCGAGCTTTCCCGTATAAAAGCTTTTCTCGCGACAAGCTCCGCTGGCTGCGTTCATTCGTAGCAGGGAACACTCCTAAATCTTCAGCGAAATATGCACAACAATAGAGAACGATGATAAATTTCTCTGAAAACATTAATTAGCACGGCGAACGGCGAAAGAGAGAGATCGTCCAAAAATAACACGGATAGTTGAGTCGTTTTCTTGGCATCGTTCTAAATTATTAGTTTCTCGTTCGAGGCCATTTCAATTTGGAAAACGCTCGAAAGCATAAAAAAATATCGGCCATGCAGCGACTTCAATTAAAACAGCAGCGGAAGCAGAGGTTTTCCTCGCAACGAATATCAGTATTGATGGATTTCGATGGTATCTTTCGCTGCTTCTGGTTTTCGACGAGTTTTTAAATTATTGGCGAAATATCAGTAATTCCATACTTTTTGATTGGTCTTTTTTGGAGTAGATATACTATCAACAGAGTTCATAGCGTTGGAGAAATACTACACGGTTCTCATGCGATTAATATTAATATAGTAATACCTAGAGAGTCTTTGGAAATATTACATGAGAAGCTGGTTAAATGTAAATACAGTGACTCACAAATGTATTCAAGAAGGACTATAAAATCGATACGTTCAAATTTCCAAATTATTTGCTAGAAGTCAAGAAACCTGGACAGGGGAAAAGTTTAAAGGAGGAAAATGATGTAGTTAAAGAAATACATACCACAGTATTTTGTACGATTAATTAATGTGAACAAATCTGTGAATCATTGCATCATTGAAATTTTTTAAGTTAAGATACAATAATCAAGTAGTGAAATATTGAATAGCATCATATTATAGTAAAATAGAAAATGGAGAAAATATTAAATTAAACAATTTAGGAACGAAACAGTGTTATATTATAAATTGTCCATACATGTTATAGCAGGGACTAATGAACGTCAATCCATTCTACGTGAAACATACATCTTTTTTGCAAAATAGAAACTACCTACTAGCAAATCACAAGATTCGAATTTTTAGTTTATAATAATATGGGAATCGCTACATTTATTAGTTATTCCTCGATTACGAATTTTTATGCATTTATGGAGATTTTAAATGTGTAAAAAATATGTTAAATATGAAAACTAAAGTGCAAATTATAGTATTTGAAGCATGAATCAAACTTTTATTTTTGCTCCATTTCTTTAACTGTATTTATGAAAATATGAAATTGCATAAAATTCCGCAATATAGTTATTACTATTTCTATAACAAGTTATTAATCTGTTCTTAAATGTGATTTAAATTAAGAAATATAAAGCGTTTACAAACATATGGAACATAATTGAAGGTTATGTTTTAGATAGAAAGACAATGCAGAAACTTAAACGGTTCATATAACCCAGACATGCCTGTCTACAAACATAGTTATGTTATTTATACACACTGTCTTATATTGCATACGTTGTGATACTCTCTTTAAAATATATGACCATGTTCCAGTCATTTAATTCCTGAGCGGTCAAATACACAGTAGTTCCGGGTTAGTTAGCCAGAATTTCACCAGGATAGTTGGCCGTTGTTATCCTTACCACTTCTTGAATGTAACTTCGCCAAGTGTCTTCAACGTGACGAATTTAAAGTAAATAAGTGGTAGTCTCCCTGAAGGAGACCATTTAACCATTATATTAATTTGTATCGTATATCGATATCTCACTCGCACTCATTCTTTACTACTCTATCTATTTACTAATTCTCAGATGAACAAGTTGGAGAAAGAATACACTCGAGAATTCCTAAAAGGCGTCCCATGAAAATCACCGACAGAAATTTCTCCGACACGGTTTTTACCGACATTTCACCGATTCCAGATTTGACCAATAATAATTTTTGCTGACAACGCCTTTAACCGAAAACGATTTTGATCGACAATGATTTGGATCAACAATGACTTTAGTTGACGACAGTAGTAACCAACAGTAACATTATTTACAACGATAGTACATCATTGTTAGTAAACGTCATACGAATATCTCATTGATTATGTACTTTTGTCTTGATATAGTGCATAGTGAGTGGGAGGACAGATTTACGAAGAAACGCAATTAAACCAAACTAAAGAAATTACATTTGTATATTATTGATATGTACATAAAGTATTAGTCACAATACATTATTCTCAAAATAGTGAAAAGAAACTCCATTTACCTAATAATGAATATAACAAAAATTTCAAATGCATTCGGTGGGCTACACAACAAAAACATTAATTACACCGAAAATATTAACATAATAAGTCAAAATGGCAAAAATTAATACTTTCTTCAATTAATTGTACAACAAAAACAATAAACACAAGGAGAAGATTTTAAGTATACTCGATGAATTATATAACAAAAACATTAATTGCATTAAATTTATTATAACCTAATATTGTGTGCTAATGCCTGCAAGAGCCTTGTGGTAGTGTATTGTGTACGATTTCTGAATATTCCTTGAATACGTTCCTCTGCCAGTACATATTCTAACGAATATGTGCGATACGATTCAGATCTCAGCAATACGCTAACTGAGGCAATATTTATAGGAGAAATACGCAGTCGGCTAATGTTGTTGTCAGACAATGTTACTATCGGATAATACTGTCGTCGATTGAGGTCATTGTCGGTCAAAATCGTTTTCGGTTAAAGGCGTTGTCGGCGAAAGTTATTGTCGGTCAAATCTGGAGTCGGCGAAATGTTGTTGCTGAAAACTGTATTGCGGAAATTTGTGTCGGTGATTTTCATGGGACCCTTCCAAAAGATAGTTAGCCAAAATGCCTGAGATAGTTGGCCAGATCTAGTCTCCACCCATGGCCATCTAACCCGGAGCAATCATACTCTGTATTTGGGTCTCCCCGTTATGAGCAGGACTGGTCGAAGGCCTCTGAGGGGTTAAAAGGTTTTCTTTAGGTCTGGTAGAGCCCTAAAGGGGATAGCACATTATGCAAGCATGTATTGGACTAGCGTTTTACTTAATATACAATAGCATATAACTAAAAAGGTACTCTTTTCCGATCATATGTGTGTTTTTACTTTTTTTATTATTGTCCTTGTATGTAGAACATATCCTTCAAGCGGGTCTCATATTTTTGTTATTTTTTACACGTTCTGAGTTAGTAGGTATTTTACACAATACACAATAGCATATAACTAAAACACTAAACATTTCTAGACATAAGGGCCTATGAACTTTTTTCATTTTCTTTTGTGTTTAAAACCTACTCTCTAAAAATATCCCACATGTTTGATAACACCCTGTATACATATACAGTGAGTAACGAAAATATGAGAACAGTAGACTAGAGTATACGTCGATTATTTTCCTTTATATCTTAATTGTTTATGAAATGATTTATAAAATATGTAAATTTTGTATACAATTTTATATATATTATACATTAATTAATATTAAGTGTAAATGTATGTCATTACTGTGTTACAAAAATATTCTGGCACTTGCACGTTTTTGTAAATTATTCTTTCCAAATATTCGTGATTCTGAAAAACGGGTTATGTTTAGAAACATTACGAGTATATGATAGCATTAAAATGTGAAGTTGTTTATAATTTCTCAGTTTCAACTTGTATTGCTATGAAAATAGATTGTCAAGCCCCATACCTCATTTTATATTTGGCAACTTGCAACTTTTTACCGTGAAAAAGGTACGTCATATCGTGAAATCGAAAAAATACTGAATTTAAGCAAGAGCTCAGTCGCTGATTTCTCGACAATAGAGAAAGAATACGAATTGTACGAAAAGTTGAAGCAGATCCTTTCCCAAGTGCTCCAAAATTAGTTGCTGAGGTATTTCAAGTGTTACTTAAGGAGAATATTTTCCAATTACTCTCTCAAATATTCGAGTCTCTGCTTGTTAAGACAAAACGTCTTAGCACTTTCGTTTTTTTTCGTTATCTTAATAGAAGCGCGACTCCGAGCAGCTGGGTAGCAACCACGATGCTATACCGACCGTGAGAAATTTCCTTATATAAAAATTACTAACGAACCCCCACTAATTTTTCGGCCTATATAAATCCAGTGATTTTAGTCCTAAAGGGTTCAGAACAGTACCGTCACGTTGACAGTCAAGTTCGTCAGAGTTGGTTGCTATTCAGTTAGATCGGGCTAAAGTTCCCTTTCGAGTCTACGTTTTAACCTCATAGAATCCGCGATTCGGCATAAATTCTATCTGACAATTCCTACGACCACTCTGTAAGTTCCCGCATGGCCAGTGCGTTAAGACTGTGTATTAAAATCATACATTTTACGCGACAACACTACACTGTACACTTGTACGAAAGGATTGATTTTAGAATATATTCAAGTATTTTCAGTAATTTGCTTAGATTGCTTTTAAACCTATAATTACCTTAAGCGATCCCATTCGAAGTTGACAGATCCACCACGATACAGCTTAGCCGCTCAAGTTGTATCAACAAGTTACGAGACTTACTAACATTTCCTGCGGCTACCTAATTTAAATCAGATTCGTCCGCATATCCCTACTTCCAAAGAAAACTATCCAAACTAGTGGCTCTTTGATTTATTCGAGTTCGTCCACGAAAGGTAACCTATCCTGCAGCTAACTGATCTTATATCAGTTTCATCTGTATCCTACAGCTAAATGTAACACTAGGTTCGTCTGTCCATTCTTCAATCTCCTTACAGCACCCTGATTTCGCATCAGGTTCATCTGTTTGAATTTGCTAACCTCCTTAACAGCATATCAATTTATTTTAAGTTCGTCTGTGAAACTGATCCTAGTGACTCCTTGATTTCGCATCAGGTACGTTCACAAAACTCACCCTCCAGGCGCTCACTGATCACAGGTCAGTTTCATCCGCAACCACACTTATACTCAGAGGCTCCCTGATTTTACATCAGGTTCTACAATAATCCCAACGGCTAACTGATTTCGCATCAGTTTCATCCGTTGTACCAACTAACACATTAACCATTACATTCTTTGGAAATATTCCTATTCTCGATGGCCTCTCGCGCTGCTCGCATCCCGTCTCGTAACACAGAAGATACAAAGAAATGTGTATCCTCAAGCTATCCGATGATTGTTAAAAAAACGGTTATAATGGACGTGTTGCCCGCAAGAAGCTTTTCATTAACGAAATAAATAGGAAGAAACGAGTCCGATTCGCTGAGGAATTTGTCTGCAAGAAGCAGGAATAGTAAAATGACATCAGTTTTGCAGATGAAAGTAAATTTAATGTATCACAATCAATGGATAAGAAATAGTTTGGAGAAAAGCAAATACCGAATTAAAAGTAAAAAGTTTACGAGCGACTTTCAAGCATGGTGAAGGCAGTGTTCTCGTTTGGTGTTATATTCCGAGTAGTGGTGTGGGCAAATTAATTTTTATTGAAAATATCACGGACAAACACAAAATATGCTACCAAAATGGGCATTCAAAACAGTTAAAAATTTTAGCAGGATAATGACCAACATACAAACATAAGGTCCGAATAGTTACAGAATTTTTGTCATGCAAGGTGCTTGGCCGCAGGTGAGAGAAATTTTAAGATGCAATTCTAGAGGTTAATATAAGACGAAAATCAAGAATGATGATTTGGTATTTAGGACTTCGTTAATTATTTATAAGCAATTAAAAATTTGGTAAAATACACCTGTAATCAGGCAAACTGTCTAACAATATCGGTCGCATCGGGTGCGCGACAAATGATATCTGATTGAATCGCAGTGGTGATCATTGCCATTCAAACAACAAATGACTTATCTGATAGAAATGCAGCAAAATTCGACGATACTTGACTCGGCTAGATGATTCTGCGACTTGTATTGTAGAAAATCGAAGGGTATCATTAAATAACAATAAACCTGTTTACGCCACGAGCCAATAACATTAATATAAACGCAATCTGGCACGTCTCAAAAGCAAAAGGTTATGCTACAAAATGTTAAATCTATTTATATTTTTTATCTAGGACGTTCGAATCACTATTTTTGAAATGTGACCGAATATTTTTGTAACACAATAATGACACACCTTTTCAGTTGTTGTTAATTAGAATACAATGTTTATAAGATTATTAAACAAAATGTATATACGTTATAACTAGAATAAATGACTTATCACATGGAAAAAGAATAAATTGATTTTGTGCATAAACAATTAAGATATAAAGAAATAAATCCTCTTGTGTCCGAATATTTTCGCTACCTATATTATCGTACAAACCTATTTTGTTTTCAAATTATTGTGAAGATATCAGGACAGATAAAAAGTTGAGACATTTTCTGATGATATTGATAAGCTTATCTTTTATAAAACTACAAAATGAACAAGTACAAGAACATCTGCGCAGGAAGTGTCGATTGCTACTTTTAGGTTTATTGTCCCTTACCCATTTTTCTCACCTAAACCTTATTTTCTTTGAAAGAAATCGAAGACCACAACAAGTTAGTACACCCATACAACATACACCTGTATCATGAACGAAGTATCACTGTTATCTGTCAGAGAGGAAAAGCCCAGGCGCTTATGACCGACAATCGATGAATGATAATTTTGTCGATTTTAATAGACATAATAAGTTTGAATAATATTAGGCACACAACCGACAAAAAAGACAAAGCCGCAATAAAGCATACGTGATTCTGTATTGTAAATCACACGATCGATTACCTAATCGTTCATATAAATCAGCAGGAAGTAAGTAATTACACAAAATGTGATTACATTCTCTTAGTCCAGGTGCACATGATCGACAATTGGTGAGCAATATCGACAAATCCGCGTTCATAATCGATTAATAGCTTTATTTACAACGCCCATACGACCGATTAGTTTGTCGCTAACCCTTCGGCGGTGCAAACATCATGAATTAATCAATTACGATGCATTGCATTGTTTTATAAGTATATAGTTTGATTGAAACATCGAATGTATCCAACAATAATAATCTAAAAAATTCGAAATAAATGTAAACAGCTAGGTTATAATTTATTAGAAGTCATATTATTTTAGATTCGACTATTAATAAAATGGAAAGTAATCTTCAAATATACACCTATAATAGCTCACGAAAGTATTTGAATGTCTATTGTTAAAAGTTTAAACAATAAAAATATACATAATAGACTTAAGTTCTAAAAATAATACAAGTATCGAGATTCTATATGTAAGATTTTAAGTCAATCGGATAAAATTGGTAGAAGTTTTATCGAGATTCTAAATGTAACATTTCAAGTCAATCAAATAATGTAATGAAAAAACCAATTTAAGATTTTAGGGTTAGCAAATCTGTTAAAATCATTCGAAAACGCGATGTGCAATAATTTAATCTTCTACCAAAACGTTGCCAATATTGTATTCCTAACAAATATCATTTTAAATCTTATTTCTACCGCTACAGTATGTTTCCCATTAGAAATATTTTTTAGGCTACTTGTACATATTACATGAACATCATATTTCACCCTATCGAGTGCATCTCCATTTTTATGACAAGGAATCTATTTTTAAAAACCATTACTTATGCTACAATTAGCGGTTTACTTAACTAAAGTATATTTGGTGGGTCTGTAGAAGAGTTGCAATGCATGCAGTTTTGCCAATAACAATAATATCGTAAATGACAGCAAAATAAGTACATTTTTGTTTCCTTATGTGTAAATGGACTAAATTAGTTAAAAATGGAAAAGTGATTATTATTGCCAGGAAAGTAATACATAATTTGCTTAATATTATTACTCTTTTTAAGCCTGTACACGCGCAGACAGAAAAAAGACTTATTCTGTACCAGGGCCGGTACAAGAAAAGTAATATAATCAATATCGAAAATTATTGACAATATTATTAATCATTTACAGCCGATATTAAAGAAATGTAGACTAAATATTGAAGGAATTTCAATTTTTACAGCCTAAGCAACAAATACTATACTATAATATAATACAACTATACTATAATGTATAGTTTACGCGACGAACATCCGGGACATCTTGCCCTAAGAGAAAAAAAACTTAAAAATAAAATATTGAACTTGGCACTTTTCTGAATCACATCACGAAATCTCATTAACAAATGCATTGACTTTGATAAAATTGGACTTAATCGAAAAATCAATATTCTATTGCGATAATGAGTTATTGATCCAATGATATTCATGACTAAAATTTTCTTCCTCTTTCTTTTCTTTTTGCCATTATAGGTATTCATTACTTAATTTTTCAAAAAGTAAAATTTTAATAAAAAATGTATAATCACACTTGAAACAAAACTTATAAAATCTTTTCAAGAATTGTACATAGGAGAGTACAACACTTCAGGAGCGTGTTGACTTTGTATAATTATATGATCAGAATGATTCTTCGCTTTGGTGGCTGAGAGCAGACATACGACCACTAAGTGTTAAAAAAACTACTGCTCGTAGCCAGTTATATGTAAAATAGTTTTCAACATTCAAAATGAAAAACGTCAAAAATAATTCGATATTGTCAATTTCGACGTTCTATCTTTATAAGAAGCAAATTGTGTAGTTGCAAATAAGTGCATCACCAAATGAAAATAGTAATTGCGTTTGTGGTTTTATTATTAATTCAACTATTGGCTATAACTATAATACATTATTGACTGTATTGAAAGTATTCTTTTCGTGAGAAATTTTCATATAAAATTTTGAGAGAAAAAACAAAAAAGTAAACAGTTATTTTTCATAGTTTTGTGCTTTAATCAACACTTGCTACTGCAACTTTAATTAATATCTCTCATTGGAGATATGTAAAGAATCTTTGCAGCTATTTTATCAAAGGTAAAATATTTTCAAAAATTCGTCTCTGCGGAGCTTTCAGTATTTTAGTTTCAATTTTTCGGAAAATTGTTGCTCTATCACTATGAAAAAAATATAGTAAGACATTTACGAAGTTATATGGGTTTAGCAGAAAAAGCGGATTTTCGACATTTTAATTGATGGTCAATAGTTCCACTAAGCTTTGATCGATCATGTATGAAGCTATCTGGGAATTTGAAACTGTTCCCGCTTCGATATTCAGCTTAATGCACGATCTAAAAGTGCTTCCTCAATAAGCGATGATTTCTGGATACTTACTCACTGTGTGTGAAATGCATGCAGGCTAAATGGTAACAGTCGAGAGAAATATTGTTAACGGAAATATTAAAACACTCGTTTAAACAAAATTCTTCATTATTGTGTCGTTGAATGATTTCTGTATAGCAAAGTTCTGCCTCTGTTTGCGATTTATTTTCCCTGAAATCGTTGTCTAGGTGTATAATTTCTCGCTTAAGCTCTGCTACGAGCGAGTAATTGAATAATAATTAATGAAAAAAAGAGGGGACAAAAACAGGAAAACATAACGGTTGTAGTTGGTGGAGGATAAACATGGGAACAAAATTAGTTAAAATACAGGCCGAAGAATACTTTGTGAAATAATTAGTCATCTTTAATATGCTTTAATTTATATGCATGTCAATCTCCTCAGTAAACAGGAGTTATTTTGTCACGGAATTTGTTATAAGACCGCTCCTAAACAAATAAGTAACAATTTAATACTGTTAAACCTATAAACAAATTAGAAAAAATTGAAAAATTCCCTCTAAAAAAATTAATCATTTATTCGAATCTCAATTTGGAGCGACTAAAGACATTGTATGGATTTTTCAGATTTCTTCAGACTCTTGCCCACTCGAAAACGTGACGGATTCAAATGGCTTTTGTTTACAGAATGAGATAATTGAAGAAACGCTTATAGATTAAGGGTTAAAAATTGGAAACTAAATTTTATTTATAATTATATGTATAAAAAAATGTATATTAGGGTATTCCATACAATTAACATTTTTTGTTACCTCTAATAGTTTTAGAAATATAATAGCCTCGTCTAATTATGCGGAACACTCTGTGTAACATCTTTTATGATTTTTATGATTGTTATGATATGAGTCTGTATGAAGCGGATTACAATAATTTACGAAATAGAAGCTTTAGACTGTATATGTATAAACATGACAAAGTTTATAATGTGTAACATTCAAAAACTATAAGTTTGACATTTTGAATATTAAGTTCAGGTAGAAAGTAATTATACAACGCAAGGTGGTGGATAGTACTTGGCGTGTTCCAATGATTTCAATGAATTTGTCTTGATATTTTAAATTGGTGTTGGTAAGTGATCGATATTTTGTAGGGAATTGATTCTTAGACAGATACATATATTTTCCGTGCTTTTTTCATCCTTTTAAAGTTTTTCTTAAGGAAATTTTACGCTCTTTTGAACCTAAAGAAAAAATGTTACACCTCTTTTTGAATTAAATCAACGTGAGTATTGTTTACAATGTTCTTTATCTCAATCAGTAAAATGGAAATGCCTGCTACTTTTGATCGCTACTATACATACAGGATGAGTCCCCTAACGTTTGCACCTCAAATATCTTTGTCGTTTTTTAAAATACGTCAAATGTCACAAGGAGAAAGTTCAATGGTTCGATGGAACTCATACAATACCAAAAGAATTTTTGTTTTCTTGTCATTTTTTTAGAAATTTCACATATGTATTTGATAATGACATGAAAAAGTGAGAGCCCTTAAAGCGTACAGAGATGATTCTCAAAAGGTTGAGGAAAGAAATAGAAATGAAAACCGTATATATCATCGCCAACCGTGCCTGAACTCTGGTTTTTTAAATATTCGACAAGAAGTTGATTGAAACATGGTCAGAAAACTTCGTTCAAATTACCCTAGTCTACATAAGTATATATTATAAGGATATGGACATGTTAAGCATATTACTGCAGTTTTCTTCATTTCTGTATTCCTTGTCCTAGCAATATATATAAATAAACATTATTTTTGTTAATGAAGTTCTTTTTCAAGAAATTATTTTAAATAATTAAATGACATTTTATTCGAACATGCAAAGGTTATAATCAATGAACAGCTAGGCCAGCGACCAACCAGAGAATTCTAATTGCTCTCGCTTGTAGCCAACATCACTTGAATTTCTCGAATTCGCGGATCGTTCTTCAATCGGCATAGATCGTGGCGCAGACAAAAGAGGTAGCACGTGCTTCCGGCGAACAATGTATGGCTGGTTATAAGCAACGAAACAGTCGGTGAATCCATTTTAGCGTGGGCGGGGCTTTCGTCTCGGTGAACAGTCATCCATGTATTAATTATCTCGTTATACGACACATTCCGTTCTCGCTCGTAATTTATGCAGCCTATTTTGGCAGTTCCACGCTCGCCACGCTCGTTGAACTCACAATTCTGCTTGTCACTGTAACCGTGTCGCATCATTTCTCCGTTTCGTTCTATTTTTGCACGTGTTGCAGAGCTCATGAGATTTTCACGATAGAGGTGGGTATTTTTATGTCGGCGATGCAACAAGGCTGGTAAATCGGTTACTCGTCGTAGGCGTGCTCATTGAAATTTACGTAGCTGTATGAATACACTTTTTCAGCTGGTTTTAGCACACGTGGATATATTTCGGTACTTGTCTATTTGTGTAAGGATATTCCAAAACACTGTCACAGTATCTGTGGTTACAAAGCAGAACGAATTAAGTTACATATTTTTATTTTCAAGATATTAATGTTTTAAATCTAAGTCTAGTTTTTTTTTAAGAGGAAAAGTCTTTAAATTTAATTTCCTTTTGCTACAAATACAGATTTTATCTTGTAGTCTTCAATTAACGCTTAAGCTTAAATTTTTTCAATATGTCACTCATGTTATTCTGCCTACAACCACAGATATTTTTTAGTATATCATTGTTGGATGACCTGATAATCCAGGCAAGTTTTACTGATTTTTTACTGCTATAAAAAAATACCCGTTATTCGAAAAAGTTAATCGAATCCAAATTTTGATTCCTCTGCAGAGTCAGTGCGTCTTTCTAGCATGTCCTTAACCTTCGGAGAACAAACGTGGGTCACCAGAGATCCGAGTTACAAATGATTCTCCTCCGTTCTCCGAAAGTTAACCTCTTGAAGGAGACTGGCACATGCGTGTACGTTTAGTTTTTCTTACTTGGATTCATGCATAATTACAAAAGGTATAATAAAAATTCTTAGGGATAGATATTCTCTAAAAGGATCCCTATTGTCTGTTACTCTTTCTTTGCTTGAGTATATCTTAAATAAATACATTTATAAAATAACATATAGTAGTATGGTTGAATCTGAATTTGATCTGAATTTGATCTGAATTAGAGTAGAGTGCAGTACAGAAACATGATCAGAGTCCTTAGACAGCTATGACTAAGCTTGCTGAAATTGTACTTTCATATAGAAAGTGTAACGTCCCTAAAACGATTCTACATTGACCATGGAACAGAGCAACTTTCTAATGGATAAAAAGGTTGGGATTTCTTGTGGCGTGTGGTTAAGGAGTTGAAATCCAAAGCTTAGACCTTTTTCGAAAAAAATTTATTCAATAAAATACCTACTCTAATCCTAACATTAATACAATATCAATACCTACTCTAATTTAGTTGAATATTAATGGAATTATAAAGTAGTATGTGGTTATATTATATGTAATTGTATAAAAGTGAGGTTAGATTGTAAGATATCTATTAATTATCAGAATTATCTCATTAACGCAAGGATTATACGTCTACGCTTATTATGTCGTTGAACGAAAGGTTAAGTCAGATGATTACGCTATTACCTATTAGACATATATTAGTTTATATATAATTCGGAGTACAGAATCCTCTGTACGAGGTGCAGTGTGAATCTATGTGTGTGCATGTGCAATGGATCTTGTTTCGTCAAAGCTATAGGTCGCTGTAACCTCGGAGTGGTCTCAAGTCCTCGTGAAACAATAATCTTTGCTTGAATTGTCTAAACATGGCTAAGCCTTTTGTTATCTCGGTTATATCAGTCGCTACCTTTGAGAAAATACTCTTCAGGAGCGGTCTTAATATTTGTCAGACGAAACGGCTTCTAACGCTTGTTGACACAGAATTCGTCTGCTTATGGCAAATGTGAATTATAACCTTAAAGGAGCATCAGTTACTATATTTTCTAAAACGATCGCTATCCTTAGGGGAGCAGTCTCGATCCAACAGGGCTTAGTACATCAGCTACCTCCAAGATGTCGTTCGTATTGCACTCACTTGAAACCGTCGTAGTGCACCTGTCATAGAGGTTACGCAAACCTTACTCTGTAAAGGAGCATCGAATGCTCTTGATCTCTAGAAAACGGCCGGTACCTGTAAAGGAGCGGTTTGGATCTCTGGGTGAGTACTTCAGCTGCTTCTCAGATCCTCGTGTTCTCGCAAGTCGATGCCAGAGAGAAGTGTGTTTCTTGCTGCTTTCGTTGCTCCTTATATACCCGCCAATTGGGATTCGCGCATGCGTAGTGACTTATTTCTATTGGCGCACTTATTCTAACTGTTGGTTTTAGATGAAAACGTACGAAATACGTTATACTTATATTAAAATATAATTCAAAGTTATAATATAACACATATAAGAAAGCACAAAAATATTAATAAGTATTTATGCTAATAGAATATGCAATAATAAATAATAAGACAATATTAGTAGAAAGAGAGCGAAATAAATACAATGAGATAGGAAGAAATGGCGATATATAGAGTGAGATAGAGTGAAATGGAGATAGATTAGGTTGTGGGGCGTTACAAAAGTGAAATCACGAGTGACTAGCTGTGCTTATTGATGATACAAGGCTAACAGAAGGTCGGTCATCCAATAAATCTCTCGTCAACCGACAGACGAAAACAATACACAGTCTAAGCTGCTTCTGGCCAATTCACGAGTTCTCAATAGACATCAGATTCTGTGGAAAATTTAGATGGTTGATAATGGAAGAGAAAATTTGCACGTTTCAGCTTTCCTTTGAATACTAAAAGAAAAGTTTAGTACATTCGGCCTAACAAGCTTAAAGGTCGATTTATATTATCCGATGAGGCACGGAACGGTTCGGTTCAGAAAAAAGCATTTAGTATTTAATACCGTCAGTTCATATTCGACAGTAGATATGTCTGCGGCTAAATATAGTGTCGAAACGCATGCAACTCTTTCCAATATGCATGTAATCACTGATTTTGTATTTATCACAGAGGATTCTTAAGCCTTGGTGTCTATAAGGAGATCGTCACGAAACTGAGAACGGGAATCATTGTCAACGGAGTCGATACAAAACTAGTGTTTTGGGACAGTGAATCTGGTTTGATGGTGGCGGATGGAAAGATCCTGGACGAACTCATGAACATTAATATTACAATAGTATACGTGTAAACAATTTTATTTTGTAATCAGTAATTATAAATAAATAGTTTTTCTCCAGACATCTATATATTGTTCTTATTATCTCTTTAGACTAAAATAAATTATAAAAAAATAATGACAGATTGAACGTTATCAATATCTCAGTCAAACTTTACATACATTTTGCGAAATTATAATTCCAAAAATATGCATATTTCATATTTAATCAATTTAATATGTTTTCTGAAAATTAAACATTTTCACATACTCATTAATGTCGAACAGTAAAACAGTTTAACACGCTCGGAACATGGGTACGTCACTCTTTCCAAATTGCAGATATGTCATAATAGCATATACATGATGCCCATGTGTGACGTCAGGTAGATGATTTTATTTTTACCTAAAGGAATTTATCTAACGCCAAGTCTATAAGTATACATGGTCTGAGCTCCGTATTCAGATGTAGTGATCAGTGATCAGTGCATGTATTGTACTGCATTTGTTTTCTTATTGTTTTTATGATGTGTGCGTTGAACACATCGACTGGCCGCAGCGTCAGACGCATATAGAAAGTCCTGCCAAGAAGTCTTTCATATATTATTAGCTATAACAATGCTTGTTGGAACCGAATCGCACCATGTCTGCTCAACTAGATTGTCCTTAACTGTGTAATATGATGACGTGCTTAGATCATGCGAGTGAATGCTCATTCTTCTCATAAGTTCAATTATTATGAATTAATAAAATCAACAACTGAATGAAAGAATGCTCGTGTCACTTAAATTTGTTGCAGTGGGGGTAGAATGAGCTTTCGCTTACTTGATTTAAATGCACCATAATAGAAACTTTAACACACATTTGAAAAAATTTTCAAATGTGAAGGATAGAGTTGATTGACGTGCACAGATTTACTCACAAGCATTTATTGGTATGGACTTTTTTCGTACGGTGGTAATTATCGCTTCGGCGATTCACAACCTTCTGGTCGTCCTGCCACGTTCACTCTTACGATAGGGCCTCTTTTTCGGCCCCTAATTTTCGCGCATGACGAGGCAGTTGTTGAGGCCAGACGATCATTACGCACTTTAATTACGATCAAGGATTTCTTCTGGACTTACTCATTTGGAGCCCACTCGGTCACACGATAGATCCGTTCTGAGTGTCCTTTAGAAACCCCTAATTTATGACTATCGCAATTGTTATTGAGGACTCTTGACAAAAACTCTACAACATGCTACAGCTAAAGGGTATTTAAAAACGTCCCCTGATAAATAGCTTCGCAGTCACGCGATTCAGAAATTGTCTTAGCCGTTTGTACGTCAGAAACTGCTCTGTGCGTATAGATGGTCGCTACAAATGTTTCAAATGTTTACATCACTCAGAAAATTTATTTTCGATAAAAGTGAGTCAGTTTGCCTTCGAAGAGTAAGAAACTATATTTGATTATGGTAATAAATAATTATAATTACTTATTATGTGACGAAACTCAATGTTATGTATGAGTACTAACAATAAGTACTGTAGCCTTAATATGTTCGAGCTTTTAGTACTCATCTACACTAACAACTAAAAATTTAGAATTACTTGGGTTATTACGAGACAGGACGCGAGCAGTACAAGAGGTCGCTGAGGATAGATATATTTCCAAAGAATATAGTGGTTGAAGTGTTAGTTGGTATAATGGACGAAACTGATGCGAGATCAATGAGCCGTTGGGATTATTGCAGACGAGGACGAACCTGATGTAAAATCAGGGATCCTCTGAGGATAAGTGTGACTGCGGATGAAACTGACCTGTGATCAGTGAGCCCCTGGATGGTGAGTTTTGTGAACGTACCTGATGCGAAATCAGGGAGTCACTAGGATCAGTTTCATAGACGAACTTAAAATAAATTGAGAGGCTGTTAAGGAGGTTGGCAAATTCAAACAGATGAACCTGATGTGAAATCAGGGTGCTGTAAGGAGATTGAAGAATGGACAGACGAACCTAGTGTTACATGTAGCTGTAGGATGCAGATGAAACTGATGTAACATCAGAGAGCTGCTGGATGGGTCAACTTTCGTGGACGAACTCGAATAAATCGAGGAACCACTAGTTTGGATACAGTTTTCTTTGGAAGTAGGGGTATGCGGATGAATCTGATGTAAAATTCGGGAGCCGCAAGAAATATTAGTAAGTCTCATAACTTGTTGATACAACTTGAGCGGCTAAGCTTTATCGTGGGGGATCTGCCAACTTCGAATGGGATCGCTTATGTTAATTGTAGGTTTGAAAACAATCTAGTCAAATTGCAATGAATAGTTTAGTATATTCTAAAGTCAGCCTTTACGTACAGGTGTATAGTGTAGTGTTGTCGCGTAAAATATATGATTTTAATGCTGGGTCTTAACGCACTGGCGATGCGAGGACTTATAGAGTGGTCGTAGAAATTGCCAAATAAAATTTATGCCGACTTGCGGATTCTATGAGGTTAAACGTAGACTTTTAGCCCGATCTAACTAAATAGCAACCAACTCTGACGAACTTGACTATCAACGTGACTGTACTGTTCTGAACCAGTTAGGGCTAAAATCTCTGGGTTTATATAGGCCGAAAAATGAGTGGGGGTTCGTTAGAAATTTCCATATAAGGAAACGGTTGGTACGGTTGTATACGGTTGATACAGAGTCGTGGTTGCTACCCAGCTGCTCGGAGTCGCGCTCCCATTAAGATAATGAAAAACGAAAGTGCTACAGCGTTTTCTTTTAATAGGCAGAGACTCGAATATTTTGGAGAGTAACGGAAAATATTCTCCGTACGTAACAGGCTACTTATCTGTTAGAAGGGCTCCACCTCCGATTTTGATAACTTTCAAATATGCTATAAAGGGCGTCATATTGAACAACCTTTCCTTTTGAAAAAATATGCGGACGTCTTTAATTTCAGAGATATTTGCAAGAAATTACTGCTGCTGCTTCATTACATTCTGTTATTACCTACACGTCCGCAGCAACGTTCCGAAAGCCGTAACCACTGTTTATCTGTTGTTTCTTACAACTAGTTGGTCTAGATTAAATTTAGGTTAGACCTAGAAAAGTACACCTGTTATATATGTTGCGCGCTGGTCGCCATGCCGTTTCATGTCTATAGAAACAGTAAATAAACGATGACCACAGATTCACGTACATGCTGCTACGGATATGCACGTACAAGCTGAAGTCATTGCGCTAATAACAATACTTTTTTGTAAATATCTCGGAAATTAAAAGGGTAGATCCGGATATGTCAAGGCCGCGACATTACCGAAAAAGTGAGATAAAACCAGAGATTTAAGCCTTGATACTTTTCGTCATTACATGAGAAGACTTTAAGCTGGAAAAGAGTTCTTTCGAAAGGAAAAGGCTGGCCGCAGCGTCAGATGCGTTATTTTAGTTCTCCATGAAATCTATATACACACGCACAGGTATATATTGTTGCGAACACCAGGTACGTGAACAGTGCCTGCTGCGCTCGCACCAAGAATAACAAAAAGACGGTAGAAGAAACGTCAGAAAGATCGATCGAGAGGGAGTCCGTTGACAGCTGTCACAACGATTGGACATACGGAGTTACGAGGGAAAAACCAGACATTAGCGAGAATTGTAAATAAAACGTAGTACCTTTAAGTAGTGAATGAAGCCGTTACACGAAATAAGCGCGTCGAGTTACGTCCCGGCGTTCGCGAGTTCACGGTGCGCCCGGTGGAGCCGGCGGCGGCTCCCCGAATCCGTAACATATGTACATATAATATTGCAGTTATTTTACAGAAGAAATTAAATACATTTTTTAAATATGTCTTTATGAATGAAAATTTCCACAAAAAAAACTGCAGTATTTGTAAAATAATGCTATATAGAAATAAATATTTTAAAAAGACAAAAAAGCCCTTTTTATACTGGGTATCGAATCCAGGATCTGTCACTTAGAAAGAAATCATTCGTAGCTATCCATCCGCCTTTATTGGCAGTACTATTATTAATTTCCAAAGATATGTATACAGGGTGTTTTTTGATCAGTACGGGATAAATTTAAAGAGTGATTCTAGAAACCAAAACAAGACGAAAATCAAGAATAACCATTTCGCGTTTGAGGCTTTGTTTGTTAGGTATGAGCGTTTAAAAATCTAGTGAAAAGCACCAAAAATGAGCCAGCGCGGAGGTCTGGAACAATGGTTGCCCAAACAGCAGTATCGCACTGACGCAAGGGATGGGAGAGGTCACTGTCGAACAGCTGATCGGAAGTTTTACAACACTTGACAAGGCTACAGGATCCAAAATTCAATTAAAATTTATGAATATCATTGAATAACAATAATCTTGTCTATTCGTTGCAACTTATAAGTCAACTCAAAGCACTCACTTTGAGATAGAAAGGGTTAATATGTCTACCTTCATGTAAATTGTGTATTCCATTTGACACACCACGATTTTCTCATCTGAAAATATTGAAAGACCATACGAGGGTATCGAAGTTTAATCTAGTTTCCAGAAATTAATAAAACCAGCAGTTTGAATGTCAAACATTGAAGAACTTCCTTCGTGCATTTCCTCGGTTTTCGGAGGGCCTAAACCTTCAGTAAAGCTAAGGGCCTTTGGGGAAAGGCCTGGGTATCTAACAGCGCCAGATGATGTGGACGGACCTCGATGAGTTTTTCAAGAAGAACTCTGTAGATATAACTGTAACAGCAGATACCGACTTGTCAATCTTGAAAAGGCATGTGATCAGTCTATCCCCTTAAAGCCGTCCGCAGATTTTTTTAACTGAGGAAGTTACACAAAATAACGCCATTTATAACATATTTGAAAATCATCAAAATTTGAAGTGGAGCCCTTATAACAGACAATTACCTCGACAATGATTACAATATTTTTTATTTTAATGTAAAGTAATAATTAATTTATTATTAATATTAATTTAGTAGCTTCCTACCAGAAAAAGTGCAAGTGGTTAATTTGAATAACTCCTGCTCTAGAAAAATTATTGTTATTTCCGTTATTTCTTAGGATCCACGTCTTGGTCCACTATTCTTTATTTTATTTATTTATGATATTTCTAAAGTTTTGTGGTTCTGAAATTTTAGATTATAAGTCGATACTCTTAAGATTTATCATTGTATTTATAGTTTAGTGAATTCATAGTTAGTTAAAAATGATCTGGGCAGACTTTATGAATGATGTATTATCTCATAACTTAAATATTATTTTTTCATTTACATAGTATGACTTTAACAGAATGTTAAGAAGGTATTATCCCTCGAAGTTTTAACTCGTTTCGACCCTAGCGCCGACTATATCCGACGCTCGTTGTAAGACCTGTTCGTCCGGGTGCGGAGTATAGTCAGCATTACCATTAGCATTCACGTAATGAACCGTTCAATTAAAAATATGAACACTCGCGGCAGACTTCCCCGTACAGGGAAAGCATGTTCGCGCACACTTACGTCGAAACGAATGGATTAAACCCTTGGGTCATATTCGTAGAGTCTGAACTCTCTTTAAAGGTACTAACACTATTATTGTGAGACTATTGCATTGTACTCTGATTAGACCTCGTATTTACAATAATAGTAGTTAATTGATGTTAATGGTATAAATCCTTCAATGCATAATTATGAATGAGCAATGAAAAACTGAGACAAAAACTGAGACCAAAAAAAATGGTTAAAAAAATCAAGCAAATCACAAGAACTCTATGCATATTTAAGAAAAGACGGTTAAAAGCAGTTAAAATAACTGTAGGGTGTACGGTGATTTTTTTGATAATTAATAGTATATTAATTTATTTTGAAGTATAGCACTGTTGTTTTGTCTCTTTATTATGATCTTTATTATAAACAGTTTGAAAATGTTCAACATAAATGTTAAACTCTAGGTGACAAACATGATGATTGTCCTATGTCTTTCAATTCGTATAATTATGATGCTGTAGTTTACGATTTTGGTCTTCAAACATTGGATAACTGCCTGCTGCTGCAATTACGAGAAATTTGATAATTTGAAAATTCCGTTTTTTAAAGATTTGAAGCATTTAGTATCTAGTTTAATCTTTACCAACACTTTAGTAGTTTAGTCTTTATGCTACTCGCTGCTTTTATGCTGTAAAGAAATCAAGTCTATTACTTTTAGAAAAATGCCTAATATCCTATTGTAAAAATCTGTTTAATCTGCCCACATTGCGTACCAATTATTCGAATCATTTTTCGTTTTACGCTGTTACAGAATTTTAAGTACTTATATTTAGTAATACATCAATGATGCAATTGAGAAACTTGCTCTTTTTCAGCTTTGATTTAATTCTGGTATCCAAATAACGTCAAAACGTTCCTAAAACAATTCTTCCAGTTATTTATAATTTATACTATAAACTTATTCGAAAGAAATTTAGAAAACGTAAAATCTCTCTAAAAGAGATTATGCAATATGGCAACCAATGCGTAATCCTCGCATTAGGAGAAAAAACAGAGGACACAGTCGTTGTTGCAAATGACAATAATACCGTGGAACCTTGGTTTTCTGTTTATTCAACAGCCATGGGTCTCATTGCGGAAGAATATTCAAATATTTATCAGCCATCTCGTTACCCATTGTACAGCGGAATCTGCTATTCGTACAGCTTCACAATCACAGTTTTTCAAAAAATATAGTCTCCGGCTGGTTGTTTGCTAAGTAAGGTTCGTTTAAAGATACTTAACTTATTATTACGCTCGAAAATTTAGGAAAATATGCTTTGTTCGCTGAAGAAACGTTGGTATTAAATTTTCACCGACAATCGTGCCGAATAAAGGAAACAGAAACACCAAATACACAACAGGCGCGTGCATTTCTCTCTATGTGGCATATCTTTGCATTTCGAATTATAAAAATTTTTCTACAATGATGGCAGTTTTTAAAAAAAACTCTGCAACTTGGAATTACGATAAACGAGAAAATTAAGGAATATAGTACCTCCTAAATAGTATTCTAGTATTATTAGAATACAGTAGCTTCTGAACATTTACAGTGTTATTTATGCTGCTGTAACGCCCCATGCCCCTATGGCTATTTCTCTGTATCTCACTCTATCTCTCCCTATCCATCGCTATCGCTCTCTCTCTACTCGTTATATTTATTTCCCTCTCTTTCTACAAATATTATATAACCATTTATTACTGCATATTGTATTAATTATAATACTTATTAATATTTTTGTACCCTGCCATATATTGTGTATTATAGGGTTTAATTATATTTTAATCTAAGTATAACGTATTTCGTACGCTTTTTATCTAAAAAATTCACGGTTAGAATAAGTATACCATTAATAATAAGTCACTGCGCATGCGTGAACTTTAATTGGCGGGTATATAAGTCTAATTCTAGTATAGCGGGTATATAAGTCTAAGCTTAACTCTAGTTCGACTAAACATAAAGCTTAGATATATAACCCTTGCGTATTCTGATCATCGTTACTATTTTAATTGATAGATAAATGTTAGATAGTAATTATGATCCCTATACCTTCATTTTTATATATCAAGACTATTATCACGTATATTATAACCTCATTTTCCTTTATAGTATTTAACTAGATTAGAATAGGTATTAATATTGTATTAATGTTAAAATTAGAACAGGTTTCTCTTTATTCAATAATTTATTGTTAAGAAAGTTCTGAACCTTGGATTGAAACTCCTCAACCGCACGCTACACAAACCCTTACCTTTTGTCCATTGAAAAGTCGCTCTTTCACTGACAACGTAGCATCGTTTGAGAGACGCTACACTACTTATCAGACTGTAATATTTATTTTGATGCACGTCCAAATTCATTTAGTTGTGTATACTACTGTAACAACCTGCGACGATTTCAAGAATCTAATTAATTAGATCAGGCTTGGGAATTAACTGCTCTTTTCGGTCGATTTTCAAAGGCGATATGGAAATTTATTGATACAAGTGTCGTTGCCCCTGTTACGAGTCCAGACGAGTTACGTAAAGTAACTATGAAAGGGCACGATTCAAAGCTCCTTCCGTTGACCTTTGACTTTGCCTCGAAGTCACCATGTAAGGGCCGATAGGCATTTCCGTTGCACCCAATTAATAGATTTTTTCGAAACTAATATCTTTCAACTTTTCTCGGAAACTCTGCGATGCAGCCGAGTCCCCACCATTTTTCCCATAGATTTTTGACTATAAAAAGGCCAAAAAACTCGGTCTAGCGGGCTCATTCGTAATCCAGTTCGAGTTTAGTACGCAGCTTAGACTGGAAAGCAAGATGGAGCATTAGTACTCCTTCAAGCAAAATTATAGAGTACAGTACGTAAAGTAAAGGCACTGTAACGTAGTCTTAACGACGCGTCCCCCACATACCTCTGTGCGTAATCTAGAAAGAGAGGACTTAGTTCCGCGACACGTTAAACTCATAAACACTTGTATCCCTTCGAGTCAACTTAAACTCGTAATAATATACATTTTTATAAGGTTTGTTAAATTGGACTTAGTTCAATCAAAACCTTTTCCTAAATCCAATAAAAAGCGAACGCGTAACGATCCCACAATATTATATCTTTACCGATCGAGATATGTCATAAATTTTAAAGTTACGAGGCTATACTAATAATTCTTGCGAAGGTCCCTTTCCTAACCTACAAGTAGCTCCCGGTGTTGGCCATTGCGCACTGGTTCGTCCACGTCCCGTGGCTCCTGGCAAGTGCAAAGTTACTCGCTGGTTCGTCCACAGTCTTTATTTCATCCTAGTGGCTCCCGATACTCGCCAAGTTGAGTGTCGATTCGTCCACGAAAACCTACATAAAACCTAAGGTGGCTCCCGGTGTTGGCCTTTGCGCACTGATTCGTCCACATCCGTGAGGTGACTCCCAACGAGTGCAAAGTTACCCGTCGGTTCGTCCACGAAAAAATAACAATATTCCAAAAAACCCTGACCCTCGGTCAGACTACCTAGCTCTCGGCTCGTAACACCCCAATGCCCCATGCGCGATTCTTGTGGCACGCGCCTGGGGCTTCCGAGCACTCCGATTGCTGCGAAGAGAGATGATGTGCGTTGGGAGGAAGGAGGCGTTGCCTTTGAAAATCGACCGGAAAGAGCAGTTAATTCCCAAGCCTAAATTAGACAATTTCCATTAACAACATTAAGAATAAAATCAGTATTACAATAGGTATTCATAGGTGATAGTAATCCTAACCTAGAACCATACCATAACCTCAATCTCCTAATTCAAATAATCACGCCAGCGACGTACAACACACATGTGCACAAGTAATAGGGCCCTTCCATCCACGCATGCGCACATTAGGACATCATCCGAGCAACATCCTATGGCGTGCTTCTTCGAACGCACTGACGACAGGATGACGATAGGATTACTGCGACGGTTACCAAGTACGCATGCGCGACACAACACTTCTCCGCTGAGGGGAATCACTGCCCCCAAGAGAGGAAGGCGAACTCCGAGGATAAATACGGCGGCGTCAGCAACAGCAGAGCGTTCTGGAGTTCGAGGTTCTGATGATCACACAATCCCACTCATCCTAAACTTCTCCGAGACAGCTTTAAGGGCCAAGGGTAGTCACGTGACTTTTCGAGAATTCTTGGTCCGTATCTGCTGCTACAGTTTTTTTTACAGAAATAATATTACCTACAGATATGTGGCTATACATACTGCCGCATGAACTGTACGGATGTGAATTCGGTCTCTCGGATCACATCGGATAGCTTCGGAAAGACGAGAGAGAAGTCAAATGTCAAATCTTACTCTCGCGTTTCTAAAATGCTATTATGGTTTGGTCCAAGTCGCCTGCAAGCGGCATTGAGCAGCACGAGTCACTCGCGAAATATTTCGAGTATAAACTCTGGTATAAACGTTCGAGTATAAACGTTGTAGGTGTTCACCAATAATACTTTTTCCACAAATAAATAACGAACAATCGAACACGTACTTCAGAATGTGTTTATTGTAAAAAAGTGCTATTGGTCGAGAGTGGGCTAGTAAACCTAGAGTAGAATGATCCGTACAGCTTTTTCCGTTAGATACTGAAACTGTGGTGAACACCTACAACATACATTTTTCGAAGAGATTGATTTAAAAGAACATTAGAAATAACAGCAAAATAGACAATTAAGGTTGTAATTCGTTCATAATTTATGTGATATGAATTTAAGTGCCAATATAAGAAAAATGGAATCGCGAAAAGCACTCCAAAATTATTTTTATAGATACTTCAGATTAAAGTCTTTTGAAATGTTCTCAAAAAACATATAAAAGTAAATGTTCATCATTATTAGATGATTAGGAATTAAAAAAAATATATAATAATGAGTATAAAGAATGATGAGCCCAAAGAGGGGCCCGAAGAACCTGTGGCTAAAAAGTATACACAGCGATTTAGCAGGAGGACGCTTTGTCGCTGCGCCATTGACGCTCTTGGAAACATACTATCGACACTTCGAAACATAACGAGCGCGGCAGTTTTCATCGAACGAGTTTATCTACTTTCTGTAATTGTTACATTATTTGCCTGAGCGTAAAAGCTTTGAACATTGAACAAAGCACTTGTCTTTTAAAGAATGTACGAAAATTCAACGTATATGTTACTCTGACACGACAGAAAAATTTGAAAAAAAATCATAAATACTAGTAACAACAACATGTATTTAATGTAAAAACATGATTGTAGTGCTGAAAATATTGTAGTGCTGAAAATATTATTTTGCACGGCTTCAATTATCAGTTTAAAAATTTCAAAAAATTCTACAACATGTATCTTGGTGTCTGAAATATCTCTGATTCTTTGACGAACTTTTTATTCAATAGGGTACGAATAATTTCCAAAAAACGTGACTTTTTATTTACCCCTATTACTACCCCCTGGGTTGAGATAGAGGGTTGAAAATTGGCATAGACTAGTTTTTTGTGATAAGCTATCGAATAACCCATTGTAAGTTGAATGTGGTTTGGGGGCACTTTTGACCTCCTTATTCGGCTAGGCCCTGTCATAAAAACGAGATTTCACCGAAAAATCGCCTTCTGAGTGGGAAAGTAAAAATATCTATATTATCAAAAGGACTACGTGTGCAAGCTTCTTTCCCAAATTTTCCGAAGCCGTGCGAAGCGGTCCGAACTGCCGAGCTCACTTTCTGTTCAAACCTCACAATTTCACTCGGAATGACTTTTCATGGCACTTTTTGTGGGACATGAACGAAACACGCAGTTCGTATAGTTGTGTGTGTAGTGGCGGACAAATTCTCGAAACTCGCGTACCAAATCAGGGCAGCACGGGCCTTCTGATTAGGCGCCACTTGGATTGCTCAAGTCGAACTAGACTCATTAGTTTTTTACTCTGTTTTATCTTTAACCTGGCAAAAAGCACTGCCAAATCGCCCTGACGCTTTACGTTCTTATATTGAAAGATTTTGAGCGGGGAAGGAGCTCATTCGATAGAGGAAGTCACTCTAGCCCACTCTGGTCATGATTTTGCTCAGAACAATCTCTAAATTATCTAAAAATGGTTAGGTTTCATGGCTGTGAATTTGTCAATTTTCGGTTTACTTTGAACCCTCATATTACTGAACATCAGCAGAATCTGATTAAATCATGACCAGAGCGGGCTAGATTGAACCTTGCTCTATTGAATGAGCCTCTTCCCAACTTAAAATTTTTCAATATAAGGACGTAAAGCGTCATGGCGTAAACCTCTGGTTTTGCCTAATTTTGTCGCTAATGTCACCTCCCTGACATATCCGATCCTAGACCCTTAACAGACTACTGTTCTTTTCTTTTCGTGTTAAAGATTGAACTAGTAATAATACTGGGGTTTGTTATCTTAAGTTTAACCGTTAACTGTATAGATTTAGTTAATAAATTTTGTTATACATTAATCTAAGAAAAATCCTAGTCTATGAAATTTATTTCTTAACCGCATGCCACACGAATCCTACTCCCTGTTCACGGGTAAGCATTCGTGAACATTCTATATTCGACGAAGTCAGATCGTTACACTACTGTAACGACCTATTATTACAGTGGGCAGAGAGAAAGTTTAGTGAACTTTTTAATGTAAAATATAATTCTCTGTAAAATATACTTGAAACATTTGTTTACATTGTTACAAATAATGAATATACATACAGGGTGTCTTTTGTAACTGGAAACAGTAGAATATCTCAAAAAAACCCGGCAGTATCGAAAAAATGTTTTTACATAGAGTATATGGTATAGAATATATAGTTTTCTTGTAAGTGGTGTAGTTGTGGTTAGTGGTGTGTTAGTTTTTTTATTCAGAGTATGTTAGCGTTTATTGAAAAGAATTCAACGAGGTACCACACAATGTCAATCTGTTTTATGGAAGATTGTAAAATCATAGAAAGTTAGAGGGTCAGGCCAGTGTGTACCCGGTCCCACACGTCTTGAGCCAGGTAAACTTCGCATGATAGTGCTGCTAGAGTGGTTTTCCTTCTGCGAATAAACTACTATGCGGAAGTATTTTAGTAAACTATTAAGATGCACGTAAGCTTTTATAAATTAATAACGCTTGTTTACGCTTATTAGATATAAAATTAAACAGTCTATCCTAATTAAATTTTCCTTCAACATGTCCTCCATCATTTAAAATACAGTTTTGTAGGCGTGACACGATTCAATATTCGCTTTACTAACGCGCAAAACTCGTTGAGTTGGACCTTTTGACGAGTCGTATTAAACTGACTCTTCTGTCGTCGTAAAGAATTTGTAATCTACCTGCACTCTGTCTAAGAAAATTTCCAAGCAGAAACGAAATCTTTTTTATGGCACAGGAATTTTTCCAAATATTGTGGAGGGAGGATACAGTTTGTTTTAGTGGTACGCTTAAGCAGTGTTTACCTGGTCGAAGGTGTGCGACACGTAATCTGCTCAATTCTTCATGATTTTACAACCTTCCATAAAACCGACTAACATAGTGTGGCAGTTCGATGAATTCGTCTCAACAAACGCTAACATATTATGAATAAAAAACTAACGAATTCCTTTTAAAAAAGTAAACACAATTTTGAATTCTCCCTCACTGTACTATTCACAAAAAAGTTATTCTCGCCACATAATGTTCCCCGCTATACGAAACAACCTTCGTAATAACATATTTTCGATACCTTCTGTTTTTACGAGGTATTCCACCGTTTCCTGTTAGAAAAAACAACCTGTATATCAGAAAAATCAAACAACTATAAAAGGTAAGTATCATTATTCATATCATAGATCTTGGTATAAATCTAATAAGATTGTTAGATAAGAATATAAAATTTAAATATAAAGTTTCATTGAATTTCATTCAAAAGAAAAAGTTCCTTTTTTAATTGTCAGAACGTGATCAGAGAGTCTGAAAACTTTTCCATTAAAAAAATGTTTCGAAATTGTTTTTGCATCGCAATACTTTTTTAAGTTGGAAACTGAAAATGTTTGGACCGACGAAAAGCTCGCCCGAGGTGCGTGCCGCGTGCAGCTTGCCGTCTGTCAGCGACCGGGATTTAAACATTTCAAAAAGCGAGAAAGTAAGGCTAACATTCACGTAGGATATTGCTTGGATGATGTTCTGATGTTGTATGCATGCATGGATAAAGAGTGTTGCCGCTTATGCTTATGTATGTAGCGCCTCGCTGACGCGATCGTTTGAATTAGGGAATTGACGTTAAAATATGATTTTGCCTAGGGTTACTGCAAACTGTACAAATATATTTTATCACCTATTTTATTTTTAATAGTGTTAATGATATTGTTTATTAACGAAAATTGTTGATATGGCTAATATTTAGAATTTAATATCGTCACAATCGTCATCGGTTGTTGTACTACTATGCATAGAGACTCAACACATGCAGTTGATAGAACTTGATTAAAACATTTACTGCAATATTTTAATAAAAATTCTTCTAAGTAGATATTATGGCCACTTTATCTTATTTAAATATATGTATAAAAATTAATACCGGTCATATACCTAGTAAAAATCGTGTCAATAGATCCATGAAAATTATTACTTATTTAATAGCTGCCCCCCCCCCCCCCCCCCCCCCCCCCCCAGAGTGTGTTATAAACGGTCACAACTATTTTTCTGATCTGAAACACTTTTCTCGCATTTTAAGACCCATTTAATTCTAAAATTTTTAAATTGGATTCAAATGAAGTCATTTTCATGACTATTCCATAATTCTAAGTTCACTGCTTGTTTTCATCGACTTATTGGAAATAGTAGTAACGATAACTCGCATTAGTTTCTTTAGACATCAGTAATATGTATTTGTGATTATACATTTAGAGACACTTCCACTTAATGAAGATATGAATGTTTTAACCCGGAGTAGTTTGAAGATGAGATCACTCAGGGACTCTACTATTATTTAGTAAGCATGAGTGAATCTAAGTTCCCAAATTTTCAATTCTCCGACATTTTCAAAAATTCAAATCTTTAATTTGCAAAGTGTTAAAGTCTTTCTAAATATTTGTTTTATTACTTCAGTCTTCGCAATGCCGATTCTTGAAACTCTGTATTTGAACTCAGTGTGATCTTATCGTTATAAAATAACAGTTATAATTTATCATTTGGAGTCTAAATGCAGCCGACGTGTCCTAGATCTGAGATTTCTATATCGACTGATTGTAATATTTAGCATAATTCAATATAATTGGGGTAAATCCACCTCTATATATTTTTGAAGACGTTCTGACGATTTATCTTAGGTTCGTATCCAAGATTACAGTACCAGAAGAACAAAAATAATCAACTCTTAAGGGGGCAGACTCCTTGTGTTTTTAGCTGTGTATGTACACTAACATAAGCAAAGAAAATCATACACGTATACGCGATGAGCGAGAGAGACAAACGGTTTTGCAAATTATGCTTTACGTCTTGACACTTGCATAAATGAATTTTTCGCGGGTACAGAACCTACGGGTAGACTTCACCACGGCGTGGTCTGATCCGTTTAAACTCCAATAAACACTATACGTTGAGAAAAATGTAAAATTATACACTGTAAGCATGAAACAGACGATGTAAACTAGCCAAATAGCTGCCGAAGTGACATTTTTGTAAATATCTCACGATTTAATGGTTTTTTCACTCATAGTACACCAGACCACCCTTTCTTGAATTAGCACAATATCGTGGAAATGCGATTTTCCTCAATTTAACACTTCTTGAAGGCGTAAAGCGTAATATTTCTTGTGTACCCGTTTTGACAGAAAAATAGTTCAACAACTTGCCGTTAGAAGCGTTGATGGTATATCTCAACCAATTTGGTCATATTACCATCAGCAATTGAAAGTCTGGTCACACTGTTGACACATACATATACGTATGTACATATTACAATTCTGCCCATCAGGAAAACTCGAACGCCAAATAAACAAAAACAAAATAATTGTGCTTTATTTTATAAATTTATTGATTTAAGATATATTCAAACAAATCAAAGATAAGATACAGAGATTTTCTTATATAATATCTACTCCCAAGTGTTTCCATTGTATTTTTTATAATTATGCATGAATAATTATGCATAAAAACTACACATACATGCAATCTCATGTAAGAGATTAATAAAGCATATTAATTCATATATTTTTAGAAAAAAAGATTTAAATACTCAGTACTGATATTAAGTCGACGGAGAGCATTGACGTATGCGACCTGCAGACCCATATTCGTATTGTTCCTGCTGCCCAAATGTACACATTTATTATGTATGTATCGACGCATGAACAGTACCCTCAACGAGTGTCTTATTTTAAACAATAACGGTTTCAAAGACATGCCTGAAAGATTTTAGCTGTTTAGTATTATGAACGAATGGTCAAATTTAAGTTGAATATTTGAATGCACTAAAGGAATGGCTGTTTTTCCTCTTTTCTAATTAAAAGATCGTATTGTTGAACGAAATAGATATATTGGTACGAATAGTATCTTACAGTATCTCACAGTACGTATGTATAGATTGGTCAAAAACATAACGTAATAAATTGAAACATCAAGTGGAAAATGCCACCTAATATAAATAAATAATAACAACAAATAGTGGTCCTGCAAGACGCTGAAGTTCTCATCTTTCAAGATTTCTGTCACGTCACTTGTCTAGTGCCCAAAATATATTCTTCTTACCGTTTGATTTTTTGGTTTATGAAGTTAATTATTGTGATTATATTAGCATTTATATTTGTAAAACAGTATAAAGGAATAAATATTGTTACTATGGGAACAGTGTTACAATTTTCACTTTCACGTTAAAAAGATAATCTTTATTACTCAAAATATACTTTGAAAATGCAAAATCTAAATTTCCTTGCAGGGAAGTGTCAAATACCTTGAGTACTTGAACATGTAAATGAAATAATCCTTTGTGAAGAAACTTATAGGTCACTGTAACTTTAAAATATCCGAATTCGATGAGTTAAGACCTACAATCACAAGTAAAAATTTCTAACGGGCTTCAACCCTGCAAAATCTAAGCTTTAATTGTCTTCGAATTCTTCCAATGATACGAGTAATAAGTTAAACATGAAAAGGTTGAATATACTATGTATTAACGACAGTGAAGAAGTAACTTTTAGGCTCGTTGCACACGAGCGATATTTAGACGCACTATCTCGTTGCGATCATATATCTGTCTTCGTCATTTGTAACTGGGAAAACAAAGGAAAACAAATGATCGCAATGAAGTCGTGCGTCAAAATATTGCTCGTGTGCATTGGCCCTTACTTCCTTTCTAACAAGTCAGACAAAATTAACGTATCAACACCTTCTCCGTAATTCAGAGTTCCAACATAACATATTCTCTTTACGTCCGATGCAGACAAGCGGTTTCTAGCCGCACGTTCACGTGTCTTTCTTTGTTTTTCCAATTAAAGTTGGGAATTGCCTTTGTTATTTTCAATTGAGAATCGAAGATTTCGCATTACTTACGTCACATCCCATAATCAATATATGCAGCCTAGTCCATTTTTTAAAACACATCAAAGTATTAGGTTAGAAACGAACTTTACGATTTCCACATCTTTCTAAACAAGTTATTTATTGAACTTGAATAAGTAGCAATTTATCTATCAAAATATGGACCAAAACAATAAATTATTAAGACTAATAAGTAATAAATTATTAAATTATTAATAAATTATTCATACTTAAAAAAAGAAGTTACAAAACATACCGCTGCGAAATTAATTATCAATCTAACAAACTATGAACCAGCTTCACAAAGTTAATAATCAACCAATTGAGACAACTTTAAATTTTCCAAAAGAAGTACCAAATTTCAGTTTGATTCTCGTAACAAATTTTGATTAGTTCAGCTGGGTTAACATCATGTCTTGATTGCCTTCGAGTAGAAACTTTCTCAGACGACGATAGCTCGAGTTTGCTTTCTAATGCACTTTGAAAATTGACTTTCGATATCAATAAAGACCGTGAAGTTGCAATGCAGAAAATTTAACGAGATACTTAACTCTTCACAAATTATTTGTCCATCCCGAAGCCAATTGCGAGGATTGTCGAGTGCTGCGGTTGAATAAAAATCGACAGAACTGCTATCGATTATCGATATTATCTTAAAAATGTATATAAAGCTAATTAAAACAAATTCGAGATACTACCTACCTGGGAAAATTGCTCTTATTCAATAAGTATGTTAAGTAAAAAAATTTTTCATATTAATTTTCAACAATTTTTTATTTACAGCGAGAGATGTGCATCTGAATTCAAGTTATGTACGCTTATAATAGTTTAGTTTGGTCCCATCGAAGATAAATGACGATACAAGCAAGTAAGATTCTCTCGCTCTGGATAATATAAAGTTAGTAATGATCTCATAAATAAGAAGGCAATAGGGTATTGCCAATTTTTATTCAGTTTACTGTGTTTAGCTACAAATTTTATGTATATTTGTGCCAAACCCTAAATTGTTTTCCATTGTCTCATACGTAGATATCTGAAACATTGTCTTCTTATTTTTTTTTGTCGTTAGTGAAAAGACAGGTATCTTCCTTCGAGTAATCAAATACGTATTTAAATCTTCATTTTCATAGCGAATCACATTTTTGGTCGCGTAAAAGTAACCATAGAGATGCTATCAGAAAGAAATTGTGAGGAGGAAGTATATCTAATGAGGGAAATGAAAAATATTGATACCACATGATATACTTACTATGTGTATGTATATTGGCTTATTCTTGACCACAGAGACAAAAGTTTGAATAATAATTTAGTGTAAAACCCAAGGTTATAGTTTAAAAAATGATTTTAAATTGCCATTTCTTATCAATTGTCACAATTTGGATTTTTGTATGAGATTTCATTAGAACGATGTTTTTGTTTTTTTTAACAAATTTTCCTTTTAGATTACCGATTACTTAAATTTACCTTTTGCGTTAGGTTATAAAGCTATTTATAGTAATACATTAATTTTGTTTAAAAGCCGCGCTATATCGAGCCTTTATTTCGTCCGTGAAAATAGTTGTCAGTTACCATATGTAACCTACCGAAGGTGTCCTCGGTAGGAAATTCCGTTGCGCTCATAATAGATACAGCAAGAACCACGTATGACTCTTTTCGGTTATTACAGTTGCAGTCGACCGGGTGAACGACCTGTATTAGCTGTTCAAATTTCAGGTCCGACGTCAGGTAGGAACATCAAAGCGGCTAATGAGTATTCCGTGCTTACGCAAGACCGTGAGACACTTGTCGAACCTAAACTCAAGGTTTCTTAGTCGATTACAGATGCTGCCTTCTCTGTCTTTAGCGCTCTGTATATTTCATTTTAGGTGAACACCAGACATTGCACATGCTCTAGAGGAAGCACATCGCGTTATAAAGAGACGCGATTTTTCGTGGCAGGCCAGAAAAACCAAGCAGAATCAATAAGTTACTTTGATTCCTGGCAGTTACTATTCGGTTTAGGAGCATCAGGGACCACTCTTTGGATAACCATTGATTAACGGCGCACTCGCAAGATACACTTATCGTGAGGCAGAATTTACTCCTTCGCAGTACAACTCTACTCTCGCGTCCACAAAAAAAAAACCCCGCGTAAGGAATAGATGCACACGTGTGGGGTAGACGCTGCGTTGTAAGGAATAAGCGAGAGAGGTCGCCGTTATCGGCCACCGGGGCTGGCCTAGCTAGTAAACGTGGTCCTCCCGGCTCACGAAGCACAGTTTTTACTGCGCTTCGTTCGAGGCAGTCCGCCTAACAAGGCATAGAATGCAGAGAAGAGGCCACTTTCTCTCTATACGCTCGTCAGCCGACATTCTTCACTGCAAAGAACTGTCGGTAATACAAATCGCTGAACTATCTTGCTCTATACAGCGAGGTATTGCGTCCTCCTCCCATGACTGCTCGTAGCCTGGACGACTACGACGGGCCAGACGAATTTAGTGTGTTATTTGTACTTAGACGGTGTGGTTCCGCAAATTTTTGTTCTAGGCGTCAGAGATGTTAGGACTGCCGACGGACGAGTCACCACCTGAAGGCCAAGGATAAGAACTTCAACCCCCTTCAGCCCTTATCAGGACAGACAAAAGGAATTAAAGGCGTACGATTTCTTTTGATTAACCCACCTTCTCACCCAATTCGGACCAACGTTAGGTCCCCTTTAGCGATCATAACTTTCAAGAATTGGTTAAAGAATTGGCGCCTATATCATGGGAAGTATGATATGTAGTAGTTTAAAAATGGCACCATTGATATAGCTTAGTAAGACTAACAAAGAAGAAAACGTTTATGTACAGAAGAAAAATAGAAGGGAAAGATTCCCTATATTCAATCACTTAAAAAAGTACTTCGATAAATTGAAAACGTGTTCATATTTTTGAGCAAAAAAGTTTGAGAACACTCTTAACATTGTAATTACTACTTAAAAAGAAATAATTGTGGATACGTCAGACAAGTAAAACATAAATAAATATTAATAATAATCAACACTACTATCTCTTTGTTCAAAGACTTTTCAGCAAGTTTTGTAGAGTGAAGAAGGAAGGTAGAGAGCTGTCCTTAATATTCCATTAACAATTATGTTACATACTGCTCTTGATTTGCATTAATCAAAGCATGCTTATGTTGTTCCGATAGTGTCGAAGGGATTACCTATCTTTTCCAAGCACTTTTGTATTCCAATTGTGGTTTAACTAAGCGTGCCTCCTCTAATTTTGCGCTATGGTTCTATCGATTATCAAAGTGTTAATCAGTCATAATGAGATTATAGAAATCAACCACGCTCATCGTATTAAACGTTTCCCAATATATGCCTAATTACATTGATTTGGTCCTTGAAATGATATATTCTGCCTCCAACTTTATTTTCTTATTGTTAGTAACAAGCAGTTACTGGTTACTAACACTTCGTTTCAAAATTTTAGGCACATGAACAAGAGACTTAGATCACAAGTTGTAGATTAATTAATTAATTACTTTATGTTGAATGAGTTTTAGTAGCTGAAGTGGAATTTAAGTGAAAGAACATTATTTGTATATGATTACAAATAATAAACTGTATGCTTCCTCATGAAAATGAATGTCTCATGTACGAGCAAAGATTTTGGCGATTAACGAATTTGTACATCATGGATTACTAAACTCATACGCTTGAATTTTGAAAATATGTTAAATGTTCTATGAAAATTGGGAAATTGTACCATAGTTAAATATCGTAATTATACATGAGGTAAGCCAAAGAAGAAATGTACACAACAAGAGTTTTCACAATTAGTTAAACTTCTGTGTACATATGTACATACCAGGGAAATACGTTTATTTTAAATTAAAAACTGCTTTTACAAAATATTTAATAATATATGGGAATAAGCAACGACCTGTGAAGATCCAGGACAAAGTATTTATAGATAATTCGTTAACACTCGTGCGTCGCGCGAGAGAAGCATCATTCACGAGCTAGAGAAGTGACAACATCGCAAGTTAGTGGACCCGGCCATTAGGATTTAACTCTAGAAAATTGAATTGTGTCTACGTAAAAGCAATCATTTGAAGCGATTTGAGTTTGATATCTCTTAAATTGACATAGAAAATTGACTATTTTCATTTTTTACACATTTTAAAAGACCAGAGGCTTCATCCAGAATGTGTTACGTCAACATGAATTTAGCTTAGGATACCTTTTCTACCGTGTATTAAGAGTAATAAGTAGAAAAGTAAAAACAAAATCGTTTGTCTGTAGATAAGTAATTATAAACAAGCATGATGTATTAATATTATGTTTAATATGCTTCTTCTTCTTTTTGTATATTACTGTAATTCTTATTGGGTCCATCTCTTAATGATAATAGTGATATTCATAATAATAATAATAGTAGTATGCTTAAGGTCACTTTCACTTTGTGTGTCTTGAATAGGTATTTACATTCATTTAAATGTTAGAAATTATTTCTGCAGGTCATTTAGCATTTTTATCACAGAACATTTTAATCTTTGTGAGTCTGCTTAAAAATAACGATTAACCCTTTAAATATTAAATTCACTGAAACTTGTGTAACACGCATAGTTACCTCTAGAGATTGCGAAGCTCGGGACAACTAGTTTACCTAGTTCGGACAAAAAGATGATATAATACTGTATAACTATGTACATTTTTCAAGAAACTACATTTTATGGCACGTCCCAATTCTGTCGATTCAATTTTTAATTTGAATCTACTACAAGAATAACATAGTTCAAAACTTGGATGCCTTGGTTATTACAATTTCATTCTCTTTTTCTTAAATGTGGAAATAACTAACAGTAAGTGCGAGGCCTCTTGAGCACAAAAGCTGGTACAAGTACCCCGTTTACTCGATGCTAAGTGTGGTACTGATCACATGTACGTATATACAAATACAGTATGTCTAGCTTTATAAAAAGTTGCCTTTAACTCATTTCTGTATTCAGTTTACAGTGTCCCTTTTCATCTACATATAAAGTTAGCTTTTACGTTATAATTTTGTATTAGTGTAGTTCATAATTGTGTAAAATAATGCTATTCACAAGTATGTATAAATTGTTATCCATACATGGTTGAAATGACAACTTAGTGGACAATCAAATTGTTACGATCATCTCAAAATTATTGTTTGATCGTAGAAATGAAGATATATTTGAAATAAAACATTTTTATTATAAAAAGTATTATTATATCTATAATAATATAGAACAAGTATTTAGAAACAAATCACTAAATTTGTAGGCGCAATATCTCGAAAATTAATTTAAAAAAGTATATAAATTAGATGTCGCTAGATTCGTCTTGAAACACACTACCAACTGATGTGTAAAAAAATATATAGTTCCATTTAAAAAACCAAACTTGACCATTATATCTCATGTACTAACAATGTTACAAAAAATTCGCCTTCGCTAATAAATTGGACCCGTCGAACCATGCAATCCTGTATAAACAATTTCTTTTTATCTCTAATACTTTAGGAAATAACGTACTGTACAGTGTTCGCTGAGACACCCTGTATGTCATATATTATAGGTTTCAATTATATTTTAATATAAATATAACGTATTTCGTACATTTTTATTCACGATTAGAATAAAAAATAAGACACTACGCATGCGCGAACTCTAACTGGCGGGTATATAAGGAACTGCGAAAGCAGCAAGAGTGTGTCTTGCTCACACTCCTATCTGGCATCGAGTTGCGACAACACGAGGATCTGAGAGGCAGCTGAGGTACTCATCCAGAGATTGAGACCGATCCTTTAGAGGTAGCGACCGTTTTCCAGAGATCAAGAGTATTCGATACTCCTTCACAGACTTAGGTTTGCGTAACCTCTATGACAGGTGCAGTAAGCCGATTCTAAGTAAGTGCAGCGTGAGCGACATCTTGGAGGCAGCTGATGTACTAAGCCCTATTGGATCGAGACCGCTCTTCTAGAGGCGGCAATCGTTCTAGCAACTAAAATAATTGATGCTCCTTTAACCCTTAAATGCGCAACATCTCCAATTTAAACAAAAAAAAATCATGTACATTATTTAGTACTACTATCATGTACATTACTTAGTATTACTATCACTGCCTGTTTACCTCATCTTTACGTCAAAAATAACTAGTGAAAGAAAAATTTCTTCTAGTAAATTTTTTATTTTCATTTGTTATACAAACAAAGTCTCCTTATTCTACACCTTATTTAATAACGTAAATTAATTTAAATATTAGTACAACTTCTATTTAGTGTGAAAGAAATAGAAGACAGTTTCTATGCTTATTTATGCATAACGCGACTTTGCATTTCGAACATAGAATATAGGTTTGAGAACTACATTTTGGTAACTTGCAGCGTAATCTATTTTCTACCACTCCTGGGAAATGACACATACCATCGTAACGTACGTCAATTGTTGGAATAGGTGCAATTGTTGCCTTCTTTTCTCTTTATGCAGTCTTGCCATCGACGGTGACGTATGATTGGAAGGCCTGCTACGCTTACCAGAAAGTTCAATTTGACACATAGTTTGTGCCAACTCAAACCTAAAGTCGGTTTGGTTTTTTGGATTAACACCGTTTGTTCGACACGAAAGCTTATATAAAAGCCAAGAGTTTATAACGGCCATATCCAGAAGATGGTAGAAGATCCGGATATACCATTTTCTTGATTTTAGGGTAATCTTGTGCCTTCCTATGAAACTATCCATTAAATCCACTCCACACATGTGCTTGTTGTAATCTCTGATTTCCACGGGACATTTAATTTGCACAATTTGCGTCGTTTGTCGATCATATTTAATTATAAACAATAATTACAATATTTTCAAGAAAGTGTAAAATTCTAAAATCTTACCTTCTCACTAAAGATTCAGATTTCTTGTCCACAAATGTATGTAGATAGCATTTTAATAACTTTGTTGTCTTTCCAAAGAGTATTAGAAAGTTCTACGTCGTCTAAAGTGGTGACCATTTTCACGCTTGTGCCTCTTGGTTTCTTTTGAAATTCTCTCTCTTGAGGAAGTTTGCAGTTGGGAATTCCATTTCTTCTTATGGTTCCCAAACAGTGAATTCCCTGTTTTTGTAATTAAACAAAGAGTGGTATCGATGTGTAGTAACTGTCGCAGTATAGTTTATGATTTTTTCCTATCGGTACTTGGCGGCATAGCCGAATAACCACATTGCCACTTGCTCCCAAATCAACTGCGTGCGTGTGGCGCTTCGATGGTTTATTTTGCATTCCGGAGTATATCTCGAACTACTAGGCAAAACCAGATATTCCGCAAAGCATAAAAAGTTTGTAGCCCCATTTATAGGGTTCTTGTGGCATATACTGCTTTAGATGATAGCGAGCTTTCGTGGCACAGATCTGTTCATCAACACATAATCGTTCTTCCATTGGAATTTTTCCAAAGTTATTGTTGAGGACTGTTATTATTGGTCTTACTTTATGGAGTTTATCATATCTGTTATTGGTTTTGTTATTTATGCAAGTGGCGTTTTCGTTAAAGTGTAAATAGGTTTTAGTACTTTCGAACTGCTTCAACGACATTGCCGTTTTGACTAAATCTGAGCCCATAGTGGAGTTCCAATAGAAACGTGTGTTTGGACATTTTATAACAGATGAAAAAATCAAAATACCCAAATATCACAACAAATCCGTCTTTTTACATTTATTATTTTGCTGGAGTCCTTTAATCCACTGTAAGAAATAGTTTCCATACGGATGTGATCTATAAGGTCGTAGTCAAAGAAATATGTAAAGAATTGAAAGGGAGTTGCCAGTAGCTATTATTCTGGTCATGTTGCAAGCTACTCTTCACAATGTCTTGTAAATCCTCCTCCGAGATCGGTATGTATTTAGCAGACTCATTCGCTGCAATCTCCAACTGTTCATCCTCTGATTCGGCCTCATCTTCACTTGATGTTGGAATTTGTTCCAAAATACATGCTATTTCTTTATGATATATTTAACAGATCTCGGCTGATACACTTTTCTATAATTTCAAACTTGCAACTGACGACTCACGACTGACTGACGATCGTCGGCTTTCCTTGAAACATGAAGGTTGCACGTCACCGTTCGCGGAGCAGAATATTACGCATAAAGGGCCATAGGCCACATGCTTTCGCCGGACGACCAAATTGGCTACATCTTTATAATTTTAACGAGGTCATAAAATCACTAACAAATTCCGTAAAATATAAAAGAAACTATATGTATTCAAAACATACATTTTCGAAATATACCGTTTCAAATACTTTTCTTTTATTACAAAAGTTTATTGGTAGCCGGAAATTTTGTTCAGCCATTAAACGGTAAAAGCAGCATGTATCGTGAATGCACACTGTTGTATATATGAATCGCCTTAATTTGTGAATACCGCTAGACAAGTATAATATTTGAAGTTTTATTTTTTATGCAATATTAGTATGTACAAAGCTAGCTTGCAAAAACGTATTTTTACGTAAGGTTTATGTTTGTTTTATGCATTTCATTTCTATTCAAACATTAACAAAGTAGCTCAAACCGCTAAAAATTATTTTTTCGGTTTAACCGTATTTTACATTGGTTTAATGGTTCTTAATGAATGAAAAGACTTATTAGAAGTTTAAACTGATTAATTTTAATAAGATATTTTCAGTCTACAATTCATTTTGCACCAGTCTTTTGATTTTAGACGACCTTTTTTGGACGATTCATGTATGCATCATTTTACATTTAAGGGTTAAGGCCAGAGTTCGCACTTACCATAAAACAGACGAATCGTTTGTTAATAAGCGGTAGAAGGCGTTTCTAATCTGACGGATATCAAGACCGCTTCTGAAGAGTATTTTCTCAAGGGTAGCGACTGATGTAACCTAGATAACGAAAGGCTTACAGATGCTTAGACAATTCAAGCAAGAGTTAATTGTTTCCCGAAGACTTGAGACCATTCCGCGGTTATAGTCACCTATAACTTTGGCAGCAACCAGAGCATACGAAATCAAACCCTTTGCTCATACACACACACAGATACACTTACCCTGCGCTCTGTATAGAAGATCCTCAACCGCGAAATATATATGTATATGTATATTAACAATTAATGGTAGCTTAATTATCTAACCTAACCTCTCATAATAAGCGTAGACGTATATATACCATTGCGATACCGAAATATTATATATATATATATATAACAATTTTATACTTCTATCAATATTCAACTAAATTAGACCAGGTATTAATTATTGTATTAATGTTAGGATTAGAATAAGTTTTTATAAATTAAATTTTGTTAAGAAACATCTAAGCTTTGGATTTCAACTCCTTAACCACACACCACACGAACCCCCACCTTTCGTTTATCGGAAAGCCGCCCTTTCATGGACAACGTAGCATCGCTTTAGGGACGTTACAGCAGGAAAAATTACAGAATGGCTGCAAAATATGCATCACGTTAGCCAGATAGCCAGAATCTGTGCTAGTCAGAAATAAATAATTTTTTGTTGACAAGATTGTCTAACCTTGCGCAAGATTTCAACGTTTATCTTAAGAAATACTACCGTTCAGCGAAGGATAACTTAGCATAAATAGTGATGAAGGTGAACTTACTATCTTGTAGAAGAACACAATAATCCATAAATACGTTTGGTTTCATTTCATTGATAATGATTTTGGTGTTATCCTTAGTACTGCTTATGTTGAACACATGTTATTGTATTAGTGTGAAAATTCGAACGGACGAAACGTATGAATGAAATGAATACATAATAAACTTGTAAAGCGAAAATCAAATTATGTTTCGGAAATAAATTGAACGAAGCATTGTTAAATGCATTGAAGTACAAGGTAATCATTTTCAACACTTACTAAAGTACAAATAAAACGCAATGAATTATCAATTAAATTATCAATACATTTATTTCAATCACATGTTTGGCATTTCCTTACAAGTTTGACCTTGAATGACCTTCTGTAGGTAGTTTTCAAATTCCTCTTAAAATAAGCTACAATACTAGCAAAAAATAAAAGTATTGTTCTATTTGATCGTGACTTTTACCTGAAAAGTTTTTGCGTATAATCAATATTTTTGAAGATATTCGTCTCTAACGCTTTATCATTTCCACCCTGTATGTACAGTACTGTCCCGTAAAACAGTCACACATTGGGACTGTCCGCGACACTGTTGCGGGACTGGTGTTGACGCATACAAATCTTTATATCGATAAAATACTTGTATTTACATCAACTTTTCTTCCGTGGTAAACTAATATCACGTAAGAAATCACTGAACTGATTTTTGCTTAAGTTGTTTTATTATTACACTCTTTATATGACACAAAATATGTCTTACTGAATTTATTGCTCGCTTGACTTCGCCTCTCTGCTCCCAACCGAATACTGCCTCGAACCACTGTTGGTTGCTATCAGTTAGTCCTTGGCAAAGGAGAGAGGGTACACCTCTTACATTATTTCGTTTATGAGGTTAGTCATAGTTTGGATAATGTAAGAACCTATACCTGAAAATGTCCTTTATAACCAGAACTTAATTTCTGAATGTTGTGGTCTCCTCTTAGACCTTTAAGATGGTCATCAAACAAAAATGAAAATCATCTATAAACTAAGCTGCTGTGTTGTGACCATGAGTAGGCCCGCTTCTATCAACTAACTAAACTACTAACTAAACTCAACAACTGTTGTACTATTTTTTTGCCTTTCATCCTCGGCACGGCACAGTGAGGGATAGGGACTAGTCATAAATTTCGTTCGGCACTGCCAGGTTACACGTGCGACAAAAAAAGACAGAATTAGAATACTCTAATAGGTTGGGTCGCATTCAACCTACACTTGTCTCTTAATTGTTGGATCGCCAAATGTGTTTCCCAAGACATTCAGCGATCCATCCTGTTAGTTAAAGTATCGCTTACATCCTGGGATTTTTATTGGGCGTGAAGCTTTGAACCCTCGCACCAGATGGAATTTTACTACAGGTTTCTTTTGTTCAAAAACACAAAATCGCATACTTTGAGGTCATTTTCCGTGTTGTGATTTTGCAATCTCGCAATCTAGTTTTCGAGTTAAAACGTTAGAAATTGTTTCATCTTGGCAAGATCTTTTTCTATTTTTTAAATTCGTGATTTATTTTCGACAAACGTCTCAGATTTTTCAAGCTTTGTGAAAGTAAACCATAATAGGTACAAGAAAGTGTATAAAAACGTTTTACTCTATCTGCCTTTCAATACATCTGTAAAATTGCAGAATTCTCTGATTGTTAGTTAAGGCGAACTGGGCACTATATTATAGTACATTTTACGCTTCCATTCGGATCTTCTGTTATCCCTTAAAATATCGAAGGCTATGTTATCTGTTACACTTTGTATAAGTTACGTATAGGTGACTATACAAACATCGTACATATGCATCTGTAGATTATCCTTAACGTTAAAATAATTATTATTTTTAACTACAATTAATGTTTTAGAATAAATAAAAGGTGCATGGCAATGATTTAGATCGGACCGTGATTTGTAAATGTACTTCTCCACGCAGGTTTTGTTCATCCATAGATAATTATAGGTCAAAGTGAGAAGAAATATCCTAATTCTGTTTTTTCCTAGCATACGATACTTCTACAGCACCGAGAAAAATTTATGACTCGTTGCTGCAAGAATTCTCTCGGTCTCTCGACGAGAGGATCCTCGCTGTGTTGGAGATAGACACGAACCTTTTTCAGTTTTTGAAACTCGACCGTTTTCCGGGCGGTACTGTATAGTGTCCCGAATTGGCAATCCAAGGGGAAAGGTAATGATTCTTCATAAAAAAATAAGTATACAATATACATAGCATAACATTTTCTTATATTGCGTTTTATTTTCGAGAGTGCATTTAAAGGATAAACAAGATAAGGGGAACGCTGATGGTCTGATTGACTTTTTTATTGTAAACTTACGGTAAATGCCTAGTTATACATCGGTACTCTCATTCTTGACTAAAATCCAAAGTTAATTTTTTCGAAAACGATGATACTAAAAAATTTTATTGTATTTTTTTTTACTTATTTTTTCATGCAGGATTATCATCTTTCCGCTTGTATTAAAAGCCATGCAGCAGTCTGTATATCAATTTTACCTCATGTCATATTTCGTTTTTATGATTGTTCGAATATGTTCCGATATACATACCTTGAAAACTACTAATTAATGTTAAAATAAGTAATAATAATGAAAACAAATATGTAGAAGCACTGTCATAAATCATTAATATCGAGTCATATTGTCGGTAATGAAGAATAGCAGTACAAGATGGTAATAATCAAAAATATGCTTCTTCCGGTATATACACTGATAATAAAACATGTAATAGATAATAGGGTTGTTGACACATTTAAATAGACTCAATTTATTTACGTGTATATCAAGAACAAATAGGGTAGGTTTTAGTATTAGTGCAGTCATAATGTACTGAACACATTTCTTACATATCAGCGGGAAATCTACACAGAACTAACAAGCAATACAGTCAGAAATGTTCACAAGAGCGTCCCTCAGGGAGGTGTCCTTAGCCCGCTTCTGTATATATTATACGTTTCAGTAATCACTAATAACTTGCCTAAAAGCGTCTCCGTTTCTCAATTTGCAGACGATTTTGTAAACTACTTGAAAGTTTCCCCTTTAAATAAAAGTAAACGTCTCATTGAAAGATTTATATCTGTCATTAAGGATAACCTTCTTTCTTTAGGATTAGAATTATGCCCACAGAAAACACCATTACTTCATTTTAACAGAAAAAATATCATTCCTGGTCAAACTGAAATTAAAATAGATGAATATGTGGTCAAATCCTCTGACTCTATTCGGTTTCTAGGCGTCTTCTTTGATTACAGAATGACCTTTCAATCTCACCTGAGTCATGTTCAAAGAAAATGTGTTAAAGCCCTCAATATCGTAAAATTTCTTTGTGGAATAAGATGGGGTTCTGACCCAACAACGATATTAAGTATCTACAAAAGCTTTGTTCGTTCGCATATTGATTATGGATGCTTTATCTATTTTCCATTTCGCAAAAACTGGAGAGATAAATTAAAAAAGATACAATACTCCGCAATTAGATCTACCCCAGGGTATCGAACAAGTATACCCACCAACATTTTGTTAGAGGAATCGAAGCTCCCGTTTATTTACGAAGGAACAAAATTTTTATGTTACAAGTATCTAGCAAGGGTCTTTTCAAACACTGGTCTGCAAGCTAATAAAACAATTACCAAATTTTATCTAAAGACAATAACCATCAAACGTAAGAGAACAAGAGTTTTAAAACAATGTATAGATGACACTCTTCACATTAAGAAGAATCTATGGATTAGTAACTACTATGATATCTATCGCACGGATTACAACGCTATGTCCGACACAGCATTAGTTAATACTGAACTTGGAAGCACTCTTAAATTTAACAAACACCCTAACGTTACTTTAAATAGCCGGTTATCCAACTACAACTCATGCGTGGTTTACACTGACGGCAGCAAAATACAGAGTTCAAACTCCGTAGGATCCACCTTTATATGCAAAGATCTAAATATTTCGATTAAAAGAAGTATACCATCCCAAGCTTCTATCTTCACTGCTGAATGTATCGCCTTGAACGATGCTCTCGATATTACTCTCCTTAATGTTCATCATAATTTTAAAATCCTCACCGACTCACTCAGTGCCCTCCTCTGTCTCCAAAGTTCTAAGATGGAAATAACAACAAATCCCTACATTCTTGAAATTAAAAAAAAAACACTTTGTATTTAAACAAAAAACCTCCAATGACAGCTCTATAGAGTTCATTTGGATTCCCTTAAACACAGGCATTGAGGGCAATGACGAAGCTGACCATTTAGCTAAATTGGCCACCACAGAGCAAAATGAAAGCCGAATTCACATCCCTTTTACCAACTATCGAGAATCTTTCAAAAGAAAATGCAATTAAAATACCAGGGGATTCATTCAGCAGCAGGGACAAACAAAGGGAAAAGAATTCTTCCAATAGTATCTTGGAGACAGTGTTAAGCCATGGTTTTCAAACAAAAATCTTCCACGCGAAGTTATAGTTATGATTAATCGGTACAAATCAGACCATTATAACTTCTCTGCATCCCTAGCGAGAGTTGATATTGTAGAAGATACCAAATGTAACTGCGGCTTTGAAACACAAGACCTGAACCATATACTTTGGCAATGTCCTTTGCTAAATGTCCAAAGAGCTGATCTGATGGAAAAGCTAAGCAAACTCCGTCTATTTCCACCGCTTACTGTACAAACCGAATATCGAAGCATGTCTTGCAATTAACAGTTTTTTCAAATAAAGCAACATAAAAGTGGAAAATGGCTCTTATCGTCAAATTTCTTGTATTCCACTGTAACGTTTCATAAACAGACATCAAGTCCATAAATCTATGTAACTCTCTTATATAGCTAGTTGTAAACCTTATGTACAGCTTTATAATTCTCATGCGAGAGTTCAACTTAAGCTTAAATAAAAAAAAAAAAAAAATGTACTGAATACATAGAACATATAATTTTTTCATCTGATCATAATAAATTGATCACTTATTGTGACTCAACCTTTATACCTTCCATAAAAATCTTTCTCCAATCATTCGTTTGTTTCAGTTATTTGTCTACGTACACCAACAATATTTTCTCAACGAGTGTATCGAAAACGACGATGTGAACAAATTGGGCCGGCGGTGTGCGACTGGGCCTGTTCGTTTCAGGGAAAAAAATTCCGTTAACCATCGTATCGGATGCTCTTCTTCGAAAAGTATTTGTTTACACGCCCCCGCAATATTTCTTCTCGGATGGCCAACATCGATCGTGGTCGAGCTGTGTCTCGTTGGGGCTGTGAGGGTGCAAGGTGTGCCTGAAAAGTTTCGCAATTTAAATGTTACGGGGAAGGGAGACCTCATATTTCGATACATTTCTTTTCTATCCATGAAACATACCTAGTAACAGGTGTTTCGAACATATCGTGAGTCTATGATATCGGACTTTTGGATATTTTTTGTTGGTGATCCGGGTGAAAAATGTCATAGTTCGATTGTAGTAGTTGCTCGATCAAGAGCCGTTTCGGGCATCACGATCGAGAGCCGCACCTAACTCCACTACTTCGTTTAGTATGTGCCATGGAGTAATTAATTTTTGGGAACGCTCACGCTCGAGCTCGACATCTGAGAATAATGGGGCCATAAAAGACAAGGATAGCATTAGGGATTAAGAATAGGAGAAATTGAAATTTCTTATTTACAAATGGATTTTCACGCAAGTAACACCAATCGATTCCTTGTGCTCTTCTGATAAAAATGACAATATCAAACATGACATGATTCGATTATTTATAACAAAGATACATAAAACTTGGTTTGGAGGAAGAAAGATCATGCTTGTCCGCGTATAGAATGCTACGAAATGTACTCGAATTGACTAATTCCCTATTATTCAAATTTTTCCTTAAACAAATAGTTTTCGAAAATGAAATAAAAGCTATTAAACTTTCAAGAACTATTCGAAAGATGTAGCAAATATGTATGTATAGTAGTAAATATCCTGGTTGAAGTTGGTAGACTATCGTTAGTAAAATTTATTTAAAATCCAACGGTCCATACTCACGAAAAGAAAACCAAGCCAATTTCGGATAGAGATATTAATATATGTATATTTCACATTAAAATATAAATTAATACATTTTACATTAGTATATACTTATATATGTAAACAAATATATAATTCTGTATTATACTTATAAAAAGGATGAATTAGTAGTGAATTAGTAAATCGGAGCACGGACGAGTAGGCTCTTTCTTTTCACAAATTAAGTTGTGAAGTATCTTTGTTATAAGTAATCCGAATCATGTCGTGTTTGATATCTTCATCGGGGGAACAAGAGATCGATTGATGTTACGTGAAAATTTGTTTACAAATAAGAAACTTTAACTTTTCCTATTCTTGATCTCTAATGCCATCCTTGTCTTTTATAGCGTCATTGATTTCGGCAGCCGAGCTCGAGCATTGATGGTCAAGTGAAACCTTTTTTTTTTGGTTCTGCTGTCATGTACCAATTATCTCCGCAGCCAAGAGCAAAGGAAGCCGAATCGACTACCGGTCACAATATAGGCTCGTGCCCAAACCTAAACGCGGTTCTCAATCGACCAACTACTGTATTCACAATCCACTAAATGTACTGATGTGCATTTGAAGAAATGATAAAAAGTTTACAAAATTACTAAAAATATCGAATAAGAAAACTTAAAGCAACTTACTACCATTAATAAGATTTACACATTTTTTAATGAAAAATTAAATACTTAGAATTACGAACTTGTTGTAATGGACACAAGAAAGAACTTATACCAATTTTGGGTTTTTAAAGAGGTTTATTCACAAAGTACTGTTCTTAAATGTAGACTGTTCGACTTCTTGACAGAATCTCTCTCTCAAGTAAAAATGTTTAGGCTATTTAAGGGTTGTGAACAGGACAGTGGTAGGGATAGGGAACGTATTTACCAGATAATCTAAGGTTTAGCGATGACGCTTAGTTCATAGGGCGCAGATGACGCATTTCTTAAGATTATGGTGACTTGATTCTCGAAAACAAGTATGACTACGAGTACATATTTGTAGAAAGTATAGATAGGATAGAGATAGTCATAGGCGGGCACATTACATTGTTAACAATATTTCAATAACACGTCTATAAACAACAGAATTATCTGACAATAAGTACTACTGGAATACATGACTGTGTGTTCTGCAAGACTGAGATTGAAGTATAGAAAGTATAACATCAAAAATGCTGCCCTTAAGAATATTGTCATAAGTTTTAAATAGACTAGGTGGTGGAAAAAGAATGACCACACTCCTTATATCACTAGGTGAGTAATTCAGTTCTGTACTAATGTGAACTTTGGAAGAGAATGTGTAGTAATGCCTAATCAGGAAACATCCCGAACCCGGAAATTCAAAAAATTATGCAACTTTGGGTACATGGAGAGCATGTGTAGGTATATATTACGTAATTTTTTTTTGCTTCCCAAATTTACTCTAAGGGGTTGAAACTACCCTTCGAAAATTTGGCTATTTTTCGATTTTATTTTATAACTCGTTAACTATGCGAAATGGGAAAAAACTTTTAAAATCTAAACATTTAGATGTCAGCGCTTTAGGTAATGGAGCTTTACCTAGTAATCCTAGTATACATAGATGAATTACTAAAAAGTAAAACTCACAGAGTTGAATGACAGTGCTTCTGTTTTTCTCCAACTACAAGTCTTCATTTGCACCAATTTCATAATTACAAGAGTCAAACAAAGACCAGATTTTAAACAAGTTGAAGTCGAGAACATGATATACTAAATAGCTAATGCATAGTTCAATCTTTGTCACTGTAGCCTGTAACTATCATATTTATAAAATGAGTATGTTTGTGTTATTTTCAAGTACGATTGAACTTACAACGACGCTAATAAAGTTTCTCTATTATAGAATTTTAAGATTTGATACGACAAGATATTAATGTACGTGTCTTGTATGTAAAATTTTACTAAGCACATAATTTTAAATTATAAAATGTTTGATATTTATGGCCTGGACTGTATTGTATCTAAATTTACTGAATACAAGAGATCAGTAAAACAAGATTATTTTGTTTCAAACAAAGGCATGCAGACATTAGACGACAATTTGAATAAACTTACACCTTGTTAGTTTGCTATATCGACTTTCACACCACTATTCCATTACATAAATTTAATTCAAGTCGTTGAATCCACGTACATTTGACAGATTTTTAAATTCCCTTCTTAACAAAACTTCTTGCAAGTGAGTTATGAATCCGAATAGAGTTTCAGTTAATAATAGAATTTCTCTAGAGTTGTAGTTCGCAACTCTAGCCACAAGTATGTTCCTCACGAATGCAACGCGTCAGCTCAGACATCATTCTTTCTTTTTATATTCTTCAATAAAATAAATATAGTAACATAGCGTATTCCAGAGGAAACAGGTTAAAAAGATTTTAGGCTGCTTTAATTACTTACGAAACAACAAGTAAGACAAAGACTTCTTTGTTTCAGAGGAACACCAAGTGGGTGTGCAAAATAATGTAGACATCTCCAAAATATACAGCATACCGTAAAAGAACGTGGCAGCGTAGAAAATAGGGCAGGTTTTATTATTACTCAGCTGCAGTCTCTAAAGTTGCTATCAAATAGCTGAGACTTTCATGACTGCGTTATGCCCAGATGCAATATGTGCATCGAAGAGTTTACGAGGCATCATAACACCGAGATGTCTCAATACGTGTTATAAAACGGAGTTTTAAACAATTTCTATTATAAAATTCTTTTTTTGACATTCAGACTATTGTGTTCCGCGTCGTTTCTGAAAATAAGGAGATTTGTTGATGTGACTATTAAAAACGACACTGGCAATACTTCTCTTCTTGTTAAAGTCGATTTTAATGAGAATGAAATAGTCCTTGATAAGATTAGATAACCTTATGGATTCATATTCTGAATTTCGTAATCCAAATTTATTTGCCGACCTAAAAGTTCTAAACTGTGTTTAGGTTTAGATTACATATTTTCTATGAACTTTATAATTGGAAATGGAACTGTAGCTTTGTGGTTTACTGAAATTAACTCTTAAAGATGTTAGTCTAAGTTAACTAACAATTAGTGTTGCCGTAACATATTAGATGTAATTCAACATTATAATAAGAGAGTACGAAGGAATACAGGAATACTTTCTTAACGAAGAACAAAAAAGACTTTTCTCATCTGTTGTGTTTACTGTTTAGGTCGAAAATCCAAAATTGATTACCTTATTTTCGTATATATTCCCGTACCCTCGAATTCACATTTCACGACAAACTCTGGACTCTGAACTGTTTCATTTGTCACTATTTTTATCATTATAATTAAGATTCTGTTCTTTCAATAAGTCGGCTAAAAGATATTCGAATACAAACTTTGTTGATTTAGTAAGTCTTACTTCGTCCACTGTAAGCTATTACTACGCGTTTATTGAATCTTTTTATTATATACTGTTACTTTCACGGAGAACATATTCTTTTTTAATTTTTATTTTATTCCTTAACTTAAGTTTTAGAATACTTATAATTATATCACATAAGATAAAATAATTCAAAGAAACTGATTACACAACTACTACATAAATAAAGCAAATGAACAAAATGAACTGATGAAGAACGGAAAAATCGAGTTTCGGGCTTTTATAACATAAGCCCTCACTGATCGTAGTCTGAATCATAAAACTTTAAACATCCGTACATGACTTGGAGATAATAATACACAATAATCAACAATATTTTATACTAATTTCACCAAAACAAGGACCACGTATTGTTCTATCACGAACAGGCCGCATAAACGTGATATTGTTGTCACATAGTTTATATATAATTTGAACGTAATTCAGAACAGTGTTGCCTAAATTTCGCTCGTAAATAAAATGGCCTTTCTCCACTGTATCTCCTCTATCATGAACATGAAAAGCAGTCTGTGTCACGTTTAGCACGTGTGTCTCGTACAAACAAGACACGATGTATACATGTAGAGAGAGATTCAAAGCAATGCAAAAGAAGTTCACAGGGAAATAACGCTGCTCTAGAATTTTGGCCTTGGAGATGTAGAAATATGAGCTGTGAAAAAGTATTGGAGATAGTTTAATTTACTTGACATAATAATATAAAGTGCAAGTAGAAATCGTTAAAGAAAATAACAAAATGATTTTTAATCTATCTAAATGTAATGTCAAGGTGTCAATAATACAGGGTGAGTCACCTAACGTTTGCACCTCAAATATCTTTGTTGTTTTTTAAAATACGTCAAATGTTTCAAGGAGAAAATTGAATGGTTCAATAGAGCACATACAATACCAAAAGAATTTTTGTTTTTTTTGTTATTTTTTTCATCGGCTCCATTTTTTTAAATGGAACCACCTCTTTTTAAACACCTACAATGATAATCCCTTTCATTAAGAATTCAGTGACTATAATTATTCAAGGTCATTTAAGGTCACAGACAGAGAAGACATACAAGATTTAAAATATGAAAAAGACAATGAAGCGTAAATATGTGGTGTGATATTTTGAACGACAAAGTAATCGGACCACACTTCATTATCGGAACGATGACAGAACAAAAATATTCTCAATTTTTGCAAGAAGATCTGCCAATCATGTTGGAAGATGTCTCTTTACAAAACCGTTATGATATGTGGTACCACATGACCGCTATCCTGCTCAATATATACGAGTAGCAAGAGAAACGTTGGATTCTAGGTTTCCAAACCGATGTATTGGACAAGGTGGAACTGTTTCATGACCAGCACGTTCGCCTGATTTAAATCCACTAGATTTCCTTTTGTGTGGTTTGCTAAAATGGATCGTCTACATGCATGCGTTTTGGTATTGTGTGAGCTCCATTGAACTATTCAACTTCGTCCTTAAAACATTTGACGTATCTTTAAAAGCAACAAAAATATTTGAAGTACAAACGTTAGATGACTCACTCTTTATATAATTATACTCGAATCGGGGATTTAGATGTCTTCATTATACTTCTAAACTTTTTAAACCATATTCAGCAAATGAGTCGTTCAGAGGCCAAAGTGATTGTCTGTATTTTCTGAATTTTGTAAAAATTGAGTATTAAAACACTTGATTGATGCTTGACTTTTTATATTTAAACTAAGTATATATATTTTTGTTTTGTGGAGGTAATTGATTTGGCAAATAAGCGTCTCAAATATCAAATGAAGCAATGAGAACTTTGAAATACATTAAATATTTCTTAACTGATTTTAAAAATGTAAATGGTGTTAAATTATTATATTCTTCTCTTATTAAACTACGATTAGAATCCGTTTCTATAATATAGTCACCACATTAAAGCAAATATAAACAACTACCTGAAAAGTTTCAGCACAGGTTTTTAAGATTTGCTACGTACAAAGTTGCAATATACTATATGTGCCCATAAATATGAAAGTGGTCTAAGTCAATTCAAACTTTAAAAATATTTTCGTATGAGATTTACACAAAATTTCACATTCATAATAAATTTTCATTAGTCAAGACTAATAAAATTCTAAATTACAATATTACATAATATAGAAATATTTTCTGGTTTATTCAAATGTAATCCTTTCAATATCCCAAAATAAGAAGTATACGACTTATTGTTGGACCACTTTCATAATTATGGGCACATATGTATATAGAAACACATGATGAAAATTGTACTAGGTATGAAATCTTTAGAAACCCATGGAACAGTCTGGAATATACTTTTTTATACAAACTACTTAACGGAATAGTGTGTTGTCCTTAAAGTTCGAAAATGATTAACTTTCATACCACAACGAAACAACTTACAATTAGAGTCGTTCAGACTTTTTGTACATTTACATATAAAACTAGACTTTGTCATACGGATCTTTTAAATCGTTTATGTCGATCAGTGAATGAATATTATGAAAACGTTAACTATTTTTTTGGATCTACAACATCATTTAAATGAATTTTTCAGAAGCTATTGTAACATTGTTTTTCCATAATTCCTCAATTTATGTCTGATTTACTTTATGTTCAGTTTATGAAAATACGACTGTCGAAACTCTAAGCCGGATTGACACTATCGATTCTCTCTTAGTTCGCTTACGATCCTCTACTTTAAGTTAAGTTACTTATACTATATAGAATGGCACTATTTTCGGATAACTAATTGATTATCACTGTTGTCCCACTGAATGAAGAAGGTAAACAAAGTGAAAAATGCCAAAGAAGAAGAAAACAATAATTCAATGTGGATTCATCCCAGTTTGTTGAATAGAAAAACTAAAGGTGAATTTTTTACATTATATCCCCATTTGGTGGATGATGATGATAAATATTCCGTTTACAAAATAAATAAAACGTAAATAAAAATAAGTAAACAAATTAATGTACATGCATATTTCTGATAAATATATTATGATATTCTATAATTTATGAAGTGTATCACTAATTATGTAACTCTAGTTGCTCTTCAATCTTCTTATATGTTAGATAAAAACTGTTTATAGCAATTAATTAAAAATTGAAATCTTAGGAAACAGAAAGACTAACCTTTCTTACATAATAAACTAATTTTAATATAGGCTTAAATACATGCGTGTATCACAAAATATCTCAGAAAACATCTGTGCTTTGAAAAATTGTCATCCATTGAATTGCGGTAAATAAGAATTCTTTAAACACTATATTAAGTATAAAGAGTTTTGTACTCAGTACTTACAATTAGTGAACTTATTTCGATACTTTTAACGGCGTCATAAAGGAAAAATTTTACGTTACCATTAACAAAATGTAAACTTACATTGATTCATTGAAAAATAAATACTGAACAAGTTTCTATTACTTCAGTTTACTACTCTTATAGAGTGCCAAGTTCTGTTTATAACTTCTTTTATTGTACGACTGTAAGGTTTAACAAATTTTTACTATGAGTTTCACAGTACACAACGTGTAATTCATATTTAGTGTTTACATAATATTTATCTCATGTTTTATGGTTTAGTCTTGTTTGAATTTTTGACACATAGTAACACAAAATTCATTCACATGCATTTTATAGGTATTAGTTAATTGTGAAAAATACTATACTATAATTTTCTTTTTTACCTTCCTTGTTTTTGATATTTACATGTACTATTTACCTATCCAGGTTTTAATTCTAAAACAAAAAGTACAACATCTTTGAAAGTGGGCCCTGTGAATTTAATAATCTTTCACAAACAAATTCGTCAGCATTGTTCGTACACTCACGAATCATAGTGCACTAAATCTGAGATTACAAATTCCTCTGGAATAAAATTTCCTGTACTTAAAGTAATGAAGAACATTTTCAGTTCTTTTCTCGACATTTAGTAACATTGTTTCTCTGTATCCTCACTAAACATATTTCTTTTTCGTTGAGATTCTTAATATCGAGCGAACTTTTAATTAGTTCTGGTTTAGCAAGTTAACTATCATGGGAGATTACGACGTTAAGCAAATTTAATTACTAACAGTAAAGTTTAGCAGTAAATTAAGCAAACGTAAATGATTATTACTTTCAGTTGTTTACCACCGTCTTTTTGTTGTACTGGTTAGCCACAATATCTGAGAATAAGATAAATAAAAATAAGAAGAAGGAAGTAAGAATTCATATTATGTTGGTCAATATTTAGCTTCTTAGTAACACGTTGCTTTGTCTTAAACTGACAAAGTTAGTGTCAATTTATTTGATTTTTGCTCTCAAGATTCAATGGGGAGAGATACTACTGGCATTATACTGCTACATTATTGAGTACTTATTTATTGCTTTAAGTCAAATGTCATTTATATGTATAACAAATGAAACAAACTTAAATATGGCTATATGTACCTGACTTAGGTGGTACATAATTCACAACATGTAATTAAGTTAGTTTATATAATAAAGTTTACAATTATTAGTTATTACTTCTGTAACTCTTATTTATACCTAATATAGTAAACCCTACCGAATATGGCTAAAGAAAGTTATAAACAAATTTCAGACTCTCGAATTAGGATTGTATAAAAAAGAATAAAATATAATAAAAGACAGAGTATGCGTTTGAGAAGCACTATTAGCCATATTTTAAAACACGATTAGTAATGTGGGCATTATGATATAAATACCGCTAGAAATAACATTAACTCTGGCTAAGGAAGTGCTAAAATTGTACTGATTACATTACGGCTTTCACATAGCGATTTTTATAGGTTAAAGATCATCATTTGTTTCATTCGCTAAAGCCTATTGTCCTTTATATTAGTTTCTCGTATCGAGTTTAAGCAGAGGCGATTGTGATTCCTCAAATTTCGAGAGACAGTTTGCATGAAATTTTAGGAAAATAAATCAATAACTGATATTGCTCAGTGATACATGATTTCCCCATTTTACTTTTCCTCGAAGAATTTCTATCTATGTTTGTAAAGCCGGGTTTACTATGAAAACACTGTCCGTAGAAACATTATTGTTTATTAGAGCATTAATAATGGTTAATTGAGTGGACTTGCGTTAGCGTAACTATGGCTGTGAATTAGAAAATATTACAGATATTAACCTACTTAACTAGATTCAACTTGCTTCTTAAATATTGCAAATATTGTATCTTCAAAACACCGTTCTAAAGAATTGATTTTCGATAAATATTTATTGAAAAATGAAACAAAGAATAAACTGTGCTAATGTTTTTTGTAAACGTTCACAGCAGAACTTTGACTACGCGAATAAGTTGAAAATACAACTATTTTTAGAGGAACGGCTGAGCGAAACTGGTCTTATCTACTTGCTCCTGAATATTCAAGTCAGCAGACACTCTTCGCACAACCATTATACAGTTTTTTCTTTTATCTGAATACAAACGTTAAACCGCTCCTGGATTCACGTTTTTAACAAATCTTGGCACTGGCACAGAAATGCGACGTGAATTTTTGACTATGAAAAGTTGTTCTATATATGTGTGGTACGATAGTGCCATGACACCAAGCATATGCGGAGCGTAGCTGGCATTACCGTGTAGATTGGAGTTTTGTGTATGAAAACCTTTAATCATATATATCATTGAATCCATAGATATGTATTATCGTAATATAATGTGGGTACGATCTTTTGATTAAGCCTAGTCTTATCAATGTTATTTTTGAGACATACATATCCTTCGATTGAAGTTAACGAAACATTTATTCTCTCTCGAACAAATTAAATTCAATATTAACGTATGCTATTATAACATAGTGAAATACGGATTGTATGATTGTATTATGAAAACTTATTTACTGTCCACAGAAAATTCATAATTTGTTGATTTATTAATTTTTGTAAATTCATGATATTATCGAGAAACGAATATAAAAATTTGAGTTCCTATGAATATTGCGACCTTCACCGTACCAGCTGAGAGTCAAAAGTTAAACTATTTTATTATACAGTATGTCCCACGAAATCCTGGACAGTCGATTATTTGGTAACCTATTAAAGATACGAAAAAAGTTTTTATATGAAATTGAAATGGCAAGAGGGGGCTGATTTATTGGCCGTAACAATTTTTTTTTATCATTATTGTTTACAGAGATATGAAAGTTAAGTTTGGTTTTTTAAATGGGATTATATATATTTTTTTTTATCAATAGATAGTACGTTTCAAGACGAATTCAGCAAACAATTAATGTATACACCTTTTTTCAAATAGTTTTTAAGATATTACGCGTAAAAGTTTACTGATTTTTGGTGGAAGATTTAGGCCTGCCACAGTTACTACCACAGTCTCTTCGTATCAGTTTCAAGAGGCACGGTTTAACACGTTCGACACGCGACAGGGTAGATCTATCGAGTTGAGCCCGTTTCCCCGGAGAAGTATTGACCCGGCGGTGCTGCCGCGCACTAGCATACAATCGGACAAACCTTTTTCGACCATTTTTTTACCCCCGCACGCAACGTGTTAACCCGTAGGATCTTAAGTGTGGTCGAGAGTCGAGACTCTCTACTGTGCTTCCTGGTCTCGCAGATTTTCTTCCACCGAAAATCAGTAAACTTTTACGCATAATATCTTAAAAACTATTTGAAAAAGGGTGTATACATTAATGTTTGCTGAATTCGTCTTGAAACGTACTATCTATTGATAAAAAAAATATATATAATCCCACTTAAAAAACCAAACTTAACTTTCATATCTCTGTAAACAATAATGATAAAAAAAAATTGTTACGGCCAATAAATCAGCCCCCTCTTGCCATTCAATTTCATATAAAAACTTTTTTCGTATCTTTAATAAGTTACCAAATAATCGACTGTCCAGGATTTCGTGGGACATACTGTATTTCACGTTCAAAACCATTGATAAAAAAAGAAAATGAAAACATATTGAAGGATTTAGTATTTCATGTATGTTTCATGTATGCATTTAGTATTTTATTTATACCTACACTTCTTGCTTACGTAAATCCAAACAACGCAACAATTTTTTAAAAATACTACTTCCTACAACTGTTTTAGTAATTAATAAATTAGAAACCATGTCCAAAGGGACGTTCTCTGTAGTTTATCATTCAGTAAATACTTTATTCTGGTAAGGAACTTATTTAATTTTCCAATCGTTGATACTGATTGCAATGCTCGAGACTAATTTATGCGTTCAAAATGTTTCGAAATATTTATTATTTCTTTCACAATCGTGATCGGTAAGTAAATTACCAACTCGAGAACTTCGCAAATTTATCAATACTGAGGTAATTGCCATTGTGGTAATGGTCAGCCGTTTTGCTCAATACATCGTTTATTTGGACATAGTACGTAAACTGTCGAATCGAAAAGAACTCGAGCAGAAACCGAAACCGTCAAATTAATATCTACGGACAAAGAAATCGGTGATTTTTGAGATCGTTTCGAACAGCCCAGCTCGTAAAACTTTATTAACTGAAAAACGCACAGCAGAAATCATGTTTGTCAATCTCTGTCTCTTATCAGGAGAGAAAACAAATATTCCAGCATCTATACCTAAATCTTCTCCAGTGGATTACAATTTCTGTTGCTAAACCACACTTTTAATGACAACTTTGGTTGTTTTCAGACTATTATCGCATCATAGTCCAAGTTTCAATCAATGTTCTACTATACTCTTATCGTCATTATGTCGAATAACAATAACTTTAAATAAAAAATCCTGAGAAGAGATATTTCGAAGTTTCAATCGCCGACTTTGATGAAATTTGATAAATTTGTACAGTAGCTAAAATATTTTTTTTGTTCGGCTGACATTCATATTAAAAGATTGAAAACCACTCCCAAAGTTCGGGCTGAAAAAACATATTTAGCTTAATATCCCGAAAATTATTGTGTGTAAGAAATAGTATTATTTGTTTAAAACATACATACATTAACTTCCATCAAAAACACGACATATAGATACAAACAGACTGATAAATCAGCAATATCGAATCACACTATCATTTAGCACAAAACGGCAGCCTGTCAGAAATATGCGGTTTACTGTACACTGATAAGATGTGATAGACAGTAAAACAGTGTTATTGTCATATCAGAATGTAATTAAATTGTTTAACTATGTAATATCTACGAAAGAGATATGTTTTACTAATATAATACAGTTATGGTACCACCAAAAACGTAAAATATGTAACTTTTCTCATTCATGATAATTTGATCACCCGCTGTAACATCCATGAAGTAGTTGATAAAGTTATACAGGGTGATTTCAAACGTATGGGACACTTCTGGAGGATAGATTCTAGGTACTCATAAACTAAATAAAAAATTAGGCGTTTTCGGGCATATGCACGTATGAAGTCTTTTCACTATCTTCGTGTCTGCAATCTATCCTCCACCTAATGTCCCACATGTTTAGAAACGTCCTGTACAATTCATTATTTTCTGTTTGAACATTTCTCAAAGTCTTCTATCGATTGTCGTAATAGGGTCAATTCCCAGTTTCGACTAGATAGCACATTTGTGTAATTCTGAGTTGCTTATGAAAGAGAAATCGATAGCTGAGAATGTAAGGATAGAGGCAAGACAAGGACAAGGAATACGGAAGCTGAACAAGGGAAAGAGAGGAAGCTCGATTATATATGTACGCTTCCTCTATGCAAGAACTGGGTTAATGGTTAGCATTTGAGAGAATTATCATTGTGGACTAATTGCACTAGCATTGGCGTTCGTCCAACTGTTCTCATGACAGAATGTTTCAATTGAGAACTGTCCGAATCTGTGTATCAAACAGAATTCACACGTTCTCTTTAAAAGCGGCTCCAGGAATCCGGTATTTCGAAATTTTAAATTTCGATTGCTTTAAGACAAAAACTTTTTGTGTACTTTTGTGTAATAAATGATGTAGGAAAAAATGTACGATGCATATCTGTTTTGTTTGTTTGCATTTATGTTGAAGAAGAGAAAAAGGATGAATCCTCTGTTAGGAAAATTAAGAATTATCGGACAAACTTAGAAAATTTATATTAGGCTGGTAAGAAAGTTTCGACATTTTTCTGTTGCTTCAATTAAAATGTTCATAACTTCATTGTTGTTTGTGCGATTTAGACTTTTTGGTATTAATAAAAAGCTAGTATTTCTACGTTTTGATTTTTGATTAAAGAAAGTGTGTTTAATCATTAAATTTTCAGAAATCGGGGTATATGATAGACCAAGAAAAACTTCATTTGAGGCACTCTATGCTTTATGAGTTCCAACTTGGTCATAATGCAACAGAGGCTCATAAAAATTTGTGTTCCGTCTTTGGACCATCTGAAGTTAATGTGCGTACGGTCCAAAGATGATTTGAAAAATTCAGGTCAGGTGACATGAATCTTCAAGATGAACCTCGCATCGGAAGGCCAAAGGAGCTTGATGACGATGTTCTGAGGATTTTAGTGGGTAATGAATCACTATTGACTACGAAGGAGATCAGGGAAAGGTTTAACGTTAGCTATATAACGATTAGGAACCACTTGAACAAGCTTGGATTTGTCTACAAATGGTGCCGTTGGATTCCTCGCGAATTAAGCGAAAAAGACATGGCAGATCGGCTTTTCATTGCTTCTTCTTTGTTTTCTCGGCAACAATATGAGCCATTCTTGGATTGCCTCGTTACTGGTGATGAAAAGTGGATTGTGTATGACAATGTAGTCAAGAAACGAGCCAAAGTAATGTCAGGTAGTTCACCTCCTGCCCTTGCGAAGGCCAATTTGCACCAAAAAAAGGTAAAGCTTTGCATTTGGTGGAATTGTCAAGGTCCTGTCCATTGGGAACTGTTACAACTAAATGAAACTATCACAGCAGACCTATATTGTGATCAGCTAACCCGACTGGATGCAAAAATACGCGAACTTCGTCCGGCACTGTATAACTGAAAACGTGTTGTCTTCCAACATGACAATGCTAGGTCTCACGTGGCTTTAAGAACGAAGCAGAAGCTCCAGGCTCTTGGATATGAAGTTTTATCACATTCACCATATTCACCTGAGTTCGCTACATCTGACTACCACTTGTTCCACTCGTTACAAAATTTTCTCATGGGAAAAAAATTTCAAAATTTTCAGGATATTCAGAGGGCGGTGGTAAATTTTCTGGCATCTAAAGAAAGGACCTTTTTACGAGCGGTATAAATGACCTTGCTGAGAGATGGAGGAAGGTCACAGAAAACAGTAAGCAATATTTCATTGATTAATCTTAAGTATAAGCTTAAATATAAGAAAATGAAATTTCCTCAAGAAAACGACATAACTTTCTTACCAACCTAATATTTCTGAGGCAAACAATCCAAAGAAAGACCATTTACTTATTCAGAGAAACTAAAGTATAATTATTGCAAAATAATATCTGGCTAAGTATGATGATATGTTCTTGAAATAATGACTTTTCAAATATGTTGTATAAATAATGCCCTAGTCCGAACTGAACATCAAAAATTGCAAAAATTGAAGTGTAGCGAAAAAAAGCAGTAACGAGTAAATGCTCCATCTGCAAAAATCATCCGTCTCGTTCAAAGATATCTTACTTATCAAATGTTCTTCGTGAATTAACTTTGTATTCTTCAGGTCCAAAGACACAGACATAAACACAGTAAACATCATATGAGCCACGAATTTGTAAGCTGACCGAATCATCTTCAGCAATGGTGTTATGTGAGCAGTGAATATATGCACCCTCATATGTGCTTCTGCATAAAATATATTGCACACACACGCGTGTGATGAAAATATACGATCAGAAACGGTCCAGACACGTTTGAATGCATGACCATGAATTTCTACGGACCAGTTGCTCTTTGTCTTCAACTGGGCAGCAACAGCAAGGCGAAGGGGTTCGTAATTCTCGAAGCTATTCTCGTACACACTTTTCCACGCAGACAGATCTGCGTGGCTATTTTGTGTGGTTTATACGTATTATGCGACCGCTTGGTTTGAACTGGTGCGAGGTTATATGCCTCACGTGTTTCTCATCCCTTATTTCAACTACAAAATCGAGGCTTGCGTTCACAGCCCACGGCATACGCGTGCATATTCAACAGCCTATTCAAATGGCTGTTTCTGATGTAGTCGCTTTAAGAATTTACTAATGAAATATTTTATACCATTTTCTTTTTGGATACGTCTGACGCAACGAATAATATGAATTTGGGGTTACAAAAAGTACTATTAAATAGATAGTCGGAATAGTTTATTATAAAAAAAAATTTAACAAATTAAATAAATGTAAAACCAGTATGTCATTTTCGGCCTGGACAAAATACACGTAATACAAACTTTGTTACAAAAAATGATAATCAAATAGATCTGTAAAATGAGTTTGATTGGTGGTCAGGGTTTGAAGTTCCTGAGTAAGTTCACGTTCTATTTGTCAAATCTGTCGAAGTCGAAACCAATTATTCCAAAGTGCCAGTAGCACTGTAACTTTAAATAAACATTGTATAAGACATTGATATTATTGAAAATTAACTAAGGCCAACTACAATAAAATACTAACAACATTCTAAGACATTGTGTCTGGAGACCTTAGTTTCTATTTGGAAATTTTAATCAAAAAGAGTCGTGTCGTAGGAATTTTAGCCATGAATTCTAAATTTTTAACTTACTTAAGTGGTGTAATGTGTTGAACTATTTTCTTATTTTTATTCTTTACTTCTATTTTACTAATATAAGAATTTCCGTCAAAAAAGTCTAGAAGTCCCTTCATAGGATCGATCTACGTAACCTGATGTTGATGCAAATCAGGCCCCTTTCCCCCATCAACCCTAGACACGTAAGGGTTTTTCCTTGAACCTTTTAGCTCAGCGGGGATCACATTACATTCTCAGGTACTGTATCCGAATCATTCTTTCCTTTGCGCTTCGACTATTTCAAAGTAAACTTCTATTATGTCAATCTAATGTTTCGTCTAGATTCTAGATTAACAGACATTGTCTATAAAGTATTCGTATACATTGCATTGTTCGGCGACAGTGTTTAACAGTTGTTTTCCATTGTAACGGAAAACAGAATATAGGCCAATACTCGGCTGTGCATGGAGAGCCTCCGCACTTATATTTCGTCCGTAGATTGTCAGCAGAGAATTCACAGCCAACGGAAACGATTCTACACTCCCCCACCCCACCCCTTCTCCCTCCCTCCTCTCTTGTTCTCCCTCTCTTACTCAATGGCTCTCGAATAAGAAAGAAATAGATAATATTAATACGACCAAATTCGTCTGAGCTGAGTGTACATATGTATGTCGACTGTCTGTCCCTGTGGTTAAGACTTTACGTTTATTCGACAGTTGTTCAGCAAAACATTCCAAAAACAGTCCCGAAACTCTGTAATTACCTATTAAAAATATTCACTCGTAAGTTTGATTACCACACTACTGAATTTACTGTTTAGAATATATGTAGATCTAGATAGGTATTAATTTAATGATGAAGTAGTTATATTATGGTAACACTTTCTTTGAACAAGGAACAATATTTAATTATTAATGTGGTTTCATTGTCTTGCAAACACCACATGCAGGCGTCTTTTTAAACATCTACAGTGATGAGTAACATTGACCACATCTTACAAAAATTTTAAATACACTAACATTGATTTAAGTAAACAATATTATATTCTAATTAATAGTGTAATGCATAAAAGCCAACATACGTTGTCTTTCAAGGCCTTGTAACGTTTTTTACATTTCTTGTATTCTTATTATCTTGTATTTAATCAAAGAATAATCATTATCAGAGAACTTATTCTTAGATAATATTAATATTTGTGAATACGTTTTTACACTTGCAGTTAGATTAGTTGTAGCTAAGAGTTAGATTATATTAGTTCTGTGATTAATAAAGTGTTTTCCAAATATTTTTTCAATATAAATTGTCTTGATTTCCTTCGATATTACCAATGTCGAAAGACATCAAAAGAAGTATAACATTAAAAATAAATTCTGATTTCTCTATAACAAAAACTGTACAACAATACAATGTCAGCTTGCCTGTTATTTAGGAAATATGAAAAAAATGTTATGCCAATATATCAACATCGTTCGGAGGGCGGTCGGAGCTATTGACACCATAAGAATGAAGGTTGTTGGGCAGATATGTATAATGTATTCGAACTGGTGAAGCTTCGAGTACATCTATGGCCGCAAATTCCTTAAATAATAGTACAGGGAAGTCAACCAATAAGTGGACAGCGATGAGAAAAATAAAGAACTAGAGTTATGTATACAATGAAAAAAAGACAGGAATGTAAAAATTAGAGTGCTGATCAGTGAATATGTGTAATGTGATCAGATGAAACAAAAATTAATCACATATCAACAAATGCATCTGCCTATTGTGGTAGAGCACGGTATTGGAAAAGGAAAGAATAAAATCTTAAGTAGCATGATCTTGAAAAAACGTTGAAACACAGTAGTAGTTTCAACTTAATATAGAGAAGTATCACATCTTATTGAACCGGTGTAATACATCGAATTATTAGTAGTTATTATGAACCAATACACTTATAAACCAATTTCAATATAAAAAAGAGTCGAGATAAGCAAATTGTTTCCGATTGTCTTCTATACGATACTGCCTTCGAGATAATTTGTCGTCTCATCAGGAAATTTTTTCAGCGGTTCCAAAATATCTAATTGGTTACATTTTCCTCCTAGGGGTGGTATCCCTCCTCTATGAGTTCGTCGATAAAGGAGGATCCTTTTCATTCTTGCCGAAGGAGAAGAGGAAAATGCAATTCTCTCTTTTGCCTCAAATTAAGAGGCTGATCGAGCAGAGCTTCGCTCCGAGGTCGTAGATTATGGTCGTATTGTTCCGTGAGTCGACGGTAGACGGTGGGTGGTATAACCTGCTGATACAGCAAGCTATGGATTAGCTCAGTGGGGAAACAACTTCTTAAGAAAGACAACTTCAATTGCTCTTAGGAACAATAGCAAACGAATGGTTTGTAAAAGAAAACTTTCGGCGAATACTTTGAAGGAATCATGGTGTATTATTGAAATAAATATTGCCTCGCTCTGAGTCCGCTTCCGTTCTGTGACAGAGAAAACATAAAGCCCTGTCTCGATACAATCTCAATGGTATAGGCTCGCGTTTCCTTGGAACTGTATTTCTGAAATTAGAATTTATTGCAGTCGTCCTTCGATCTACGCGACTCTTATTTTACACACTGAAGATAATACTTTTGTGATCAAAGCTCTGAATTATGTATACAGACTGAACGAAATAACACAATCATCTTGAATGTCTCGCTTACATTTTGTAATAGGAAGAAATGACAGAGGAAAAAGTTGCCTGGTCAAGGTTGTAGTTTTTTAGATTTCATGGTGACCTCTACTTTTTTAAATGGAACGACACATTTTTATCATAGTTGCATGATAGCTCAGGGCAAGACCAATTCAATGATCTAGAATACTATGACCTTCACGTGACCTTGAACGCAAAAAGTAAAAGATGTTTTGGCGAATAATTTAATAAGGAGGTACGTAATACAACTATGTTTTACAGAGCTCCCAAATTGAGAGAATAAACACAGTTATTATGCGATAATATTAGTCCAACCTCTCGAATACTGTTTACAATGTATTTCATATCTCTTATTACTGATAGTCGTAGTTCAGTTCGTTTACGATCTTCTGAAAAGACACTTGTAATTATGGATCATACAGTAGAGTGAAGAGAAAACTGAAATGCTCTTACTTTACGGTGAATGTAAGTATAATACTGTGAAGGCACACCAGTTATACGCTGAACGATTCCCAGATAAAAGACATCCATCGCGTCGCATGTTTGGATAACTACAATGAATAACAATATACATTTATTTGAGTAAATCAGGTATTCACTTACAGTACGTATCCTAAAGTGTATTGAAAATGGTGGATAGCAGTTTGAACACATTCTATAATTATGTAAGTCGTTATTTCTTGACTCGCCAAAATAACTTCGATTTTTTCGTGTTTAAGGTCACGTGAAGGTCAAAGTATCCTTGGTCATTAGTATGGTCTCGACCTGGATTATCATTCAACGATGATAAAAATATGTTGTTCCATTTAAAAAAATTGCGGTTATCTTGAATTCGAAAAAAGTACGACCTTAAGACACATTTTTGCATACCATAATATTTACCCTTACAAATCAAGCAACTTTTTCCTCTATCATTTCTTCCTATTCCAAAATTTAAACTAGATATTCGAGGTAGTCAAGTTATTTTGTTCATCCTGTATATACACTAAATGGATTACACAGGGTGTAACAAGTAGGAAGAATTTTAAGATATGAATGTAGAGGTTAAAATGCGACGAAAATCAAGAATGATGATATGACGTTTAGAAGAGTCGTGTAAATCGAGGGAGGATTGTAAGAACTGGAAATGTAAGATACTCGATTGTAAGATCCATTTATTACTAAGAATTATAAAAATACATGGGATTATAATTGAGCTTGTATGGAGACAACACTACGTATTAAACAATGCGAGCTTGATATCAAACGAAACTTAAGCTAGACATAAGACTTAATCCTACTAAACGACGTTTTGACGTATTCTATACTGTCTTTTAAGAATTTACACTTTACTAATAATTCTCAAAGAAATGTAAACCTTGCCAACATACAATATTTTAAGTTGTTATACCTCATAAAATACTAAGGAAATGGTCTACTTTTCACGAAGCAGAACCACGAAAAAATCTAAATTTTCAACCTTCATACATACAATGTTTCAAATTTTCTACGCAACGTACTTGAATATTTCATATTTCTCAGAACATAGCAAGCCCTTCCTTTGCAGCAAATTATAAAGGAATTCCTCAAAATTATCGAGTGTAGGGAAATTAAGAAAAGGAAATTTACCATCGATTTTTGACACAGAGCCACAAAAGGGGAAGGCCTGGTGCAGTTCGCACAAGAAGACAGAGAAACTCAAACTGAAACACTGATGGTAGAATGGGGACTGAGAATTATACGCGAAAATTGCTGCGGGCACGTAATAAAATTTGCCAGGAGATGAGATTTTCAATAGAGGCAGTTATGTGCGCCGCAAGAATAAATGGCCGACCGGTAGGAAACGAGTTCCCGCGGTGCTAACAATAAGAGACCGTCCGTTTCGAGATGAAAGGTATTTCCAAATAAGTTCTTAAATTTTCGCTCTATATACGGACGTATGGAGCAATGAAGGGAATCTAGGCCTTGTTCTTGATTTTCCTTTTCAACTTGCAAAATGATTTAGAATCTAGTTGATAATTAGTTAAATCCTCCGATCCTCGTTACAGGAGTCGATTGGAATCAGGAAGAAGAAAATTTCTGTTTTCAGTAGGGTTATCGACCAGAGTCCTTTTATAGGATTTTCCAACGTACCTAGAAAATACTGTTGAATGACTTAACAATGATGCAGCAAGCACCATTTAATTCACTTAGGACTAGCAAGATAAACATTTCTGTCGCTGTTTTAGTTATCTACAGGGTACAAACAATATACGTGGCAATATTCTAAGGGGGCCAGAGGAACTCCAATGGAACAGAATATGTTCTATTACATAATATTCGGTCTCTTTCCAGTTTCCAATAATAAAGTTAACATACACTAATACATTTTGCTGTATCTCTTACGGTTTAATTTTCATAAAAATTCAAAAATTCGAGATTCATTTTCTAGAAACATCTCGAATTTTTGAAGCTTTATAAAAATTGAACCGTAGGGGACGCAACTGTTACTACCCTTCAACACATCTGTAAAATTACAGAATACACTGATTGATAGTTTAGCATATAGGTAGGGTAATTCTGAAAAAGATGAGCCTGCAGGTGAAATGAGTTAATCTTACAATTTCACGCCACTTATCGTGAACTTAGTTAATACTGATTACAAGTCATAACAAGGGTTACAAGATATTATTATTGCAAAGTAGACATAGATTGAACATTATGTCATACAATATTTTCTGTTTCGTTTGAGTTCCCTTACCCCCTTTTAAAATATTATCACGTATGTCATTTACCCTCTTATAACGTCTGTAATACGATGCTACGTTGTCCATGGAAGAGCAGCTTCCCAATGGATGAAAGGTGAGGGTTCTTAGAGTTGAAATCCAAGGCTTAGATCTTTCTTAATAAGAATTTATTCAATAAAAAATGCCTATTCCAATCATATCATTAATACAATACTAATATCTATTTTAATCTCGTTGAATATTAATGAAATTATAAAGAAGTATGAGGTTATATTATACATACTCACGTAAAAGTGAGGTTATGTTGATCGTGATTGTCATCTATCTGTCAATTATCTCAGTAATGCAAGGGTTATACGTCTACACTTATTATGTCGTTGAACGAGAGTTTAGGTTAGGTGATTACGCTATCACTAATTATAGATATACTAATTTATGTAATTCGCAGTACAGAATCCTCTATACGACGCGACGCACAGTGTGAATGCATGTGTGTGCATGTGCAATGGATCTTGTTTCGTATGTCCCGATTGCTGCCAAAGCTATAGGTCGGTATAACCTCAGAGTGGTCTCGAGTCCTCGTGAAACAATAATCTTTGCTTGAATTGTCTAAGTATGCGTAAGCCTTTCGTTATCTTGGTTATATCAGTCGCTACCTTTGAGAAAATACTCTTCAGGAGCGGTCTTAATATTTGTCAGACGAAACGGCTTCTAACGCTTGTTGACAGACAATTCATCTGCTTATGGCAAATGTGAATTATAACCTTAAAGGAGCATCAGTTACTATATTTGTTGAAACGATCGCTATCCCTAGGGGAGCGGTCTCGATCTAACAGGGGTTAGTATATCAACTGTCTCCAAGATGTCGCTCACGCTGCACGTACTTAGAATCGCCTTAGTGCACCTGTCATAGAGGTTACGCAAACCTAAGTCTGTGAAGGAGTATCGAATACTCTTGATCTCTTAAAAACGGTCGCTACCTCTAAAGAAACGGTCTCGATCTCTGGATAAGAACCTCAGCTGCCTTTAACATCCTCCTACTCTCGCAATTCGATGCCAGAGAGAAGTGTGTCTCATGCTGCTTTTGCAACTCCTTATATACCCGCCAGCTGGAGTTCGCGCATGCGTAGTGATTTATGCCTAATGGTGTACTTATTCTAACCGTTGGTTCTAAATGAATAACGTACGAAATACGTTATACTTATATTAAAATATAATTAAAGCTTATAATATATGACATAACAAAGTACAATACAAAAATATTAATAAGTATTTAAAGTAATAGAATATGCAATAATGAATAATAAGACAATATTAGCAGAAGCAGAGCGAAATAAATGCAACGAGATAGACAGAGATAGCGATAGATAGAGAGAATAGAGTGAGGTAGAGTGAGCTGGAGATAGAGTAGGCTGTTGGCCGTTACACTTTGTATAAGAGACCTTCTGTAGATCTTTTGAATGTACATATTTACTAAGTACAAGACATCGAGTAGGACAAAAATCTATAACGTAGTTAAACAAGATCAAAAAGTAATGTCTAGGATAAGAATATGGCACTAAAATTACACAGGAATATGTACTAAAAAAATAGAACTAGCCTCTTACACAGCTGCTATATACACAGCTACCAAAAGCCCATAATGATCCACCATCTATTTGAATACAAATAATTTGAAATCCAAGGTAGAAACAAAGGTAGAAATCACCTTGGATACTACTCTAACCTTACAAAAACGTACAAAGAATACAATTAACTATTTAATAGAATCAAATCTATTAACTAAAATATAAACACAACCATCGCTAAACACCTAGATATCGATATGATGTTAAACTTTTACAAAAAAAAGACACCATTCAGTAAATTAACATCGAAGCTACAAATAAATACTTAAGTTAGGTTTTTAGTATTGTATGTTTTATACCAAGTTTATTAATTTAGTACTTTAAACTAAAATATTTTGTATAATGGTAAATAATAAAATAATAGTTCTTTATGAAGTTCTTACGAATTCTTCGTGAAACTGTATGTATATACTTATTGTTAACATATTGATTTAAACCGTTCAGTTATGAACGTATGATTAATATAAATGAAAGAAAAAAAAGTAAATAATTGTAGATTACACCTACACAATGAACATCTATATAGTTACATTGTGCATGAAGATTCAGAAATGAATGAGCAAATGAAACGGACAAAGGAAAAACAGAAACACACGTCACAGTAATTTTTATGGATATCTCGTAAGTAATTTCTATGATTAATGTTCTAATTACATATAAATGAATCCCTAAGTAACGTATTCATTAGCTGTAGATTTTCGCAAGCTTTCATCTGTTTTTGACAAGCATATATAGATTGGAACTACTATCAACTTATTATAGAATATTTATCAAGTCTTTGTGTTCCTAAATAAGTGTTACGAATAAAATTTTTGGGACAAATGTTACTTGATACGAAAATGTCATCATATACATATAGATATGATCACGAACATTTCTTCACAGGAATAATTAGGATAGTAACTAAACACTTTGAAGATAGTAAAAACCAGAAGCTATGGAGTGGTTGAAAGTGGTAATTCTTGTTAGACTATCCTTCTAACACTTGTATTCAACATTTTACTAATCGTTATAAAAAAATTTCATGTGTTTGTCGTGATTACGACAAACTGTTGTATAGAATGTGTTCGTCTTTATGTTGCAGAAAATATGTAAAGTAAATGATCCATTTTATACGAAGAGAAGTATCAGTCATAGACGAAATTCGTAGCAACTTTGACGTAAAGTTTATGTTAAGCCAGAATGAATTGAGTTTTCTATGTGTCTTGCATGTAACGTAAAATCTCTTTTCCTCCATAACCCTTCTAAACCATAGCTTACTTGAGATACCAGTATTATAAAAGCATCTTTGAGAGCGTGATTGGCTTTTTTGAGATACAGTGTGGCATCATCAGTCCTTTGAAGAGATTTACCTGGTTTCACTTTTTTTTTTCCAAATATTTGACAGTAATAAAATCTAATTAATCAAATCATTATAAACATTTTGAAATTATTTCGCTTAAAATTTGAACAAAGATAGAGTTAAAAATATACTAAAATTCAAACCATTTTTTAAAAATAAAAGATATTGTTATATATTTACTAATATGTAACAAGAATTTTAAAACTTATACAAATTATTTAAAGTTTTTTGAAATATACATATGTACCTATTATGTATTTTTAATATGTATTGTTAATATCAAAATAGATAATAATCGAGACAAATCGAAATGACTAAAAACAATTTCATAAACTATCAATATTCGAATCCTAATGTTAGTAAGGAAAAATTGCAGTACCATACCTACAAAATGGTGACATGTCTAAAACTGGTAATACAAGTGGAAAGATGTTAGTTCTGCATAAAAAAATAAATCGAAGATATAAAATAAAATTTGTTAATACCATGTTTCCTTCTCAAGACAATTGACTTTGAATTATAGCAAGAAAGACAACCGAGAAATAGACGGGGAAAGGGGAACGTCAAGCTCCGAGCTCTGAGTGTTCCCCTTGTTTTATACATCGTTCAGACATAAACCTGTACTTCGATACACTTCGGTGCGATCGTAATTTAAACTCTGTTTTCTCGAAAACGAAACTCGATATTTTTATGTTCCGAACTAGAATTTTCTGGAATATTTTTTATTTGTCGACATGTCTCGATAATGCATAGCATTGTGGGAATCTCCTTTATCGAGCACGTTGCAGTTTAAGAAGAAATATCTAACGTTAAACAAGATAAACCACTTCCTTTTGAATTGTCGTCATCGAGATGATCCATAGCCAGAATTGTTGCTGTTATGAAATTATTATTTCGCAAGATAAGATCTGCTTGCGAATTCCTTCGTTGAAAACATTGTTAGATGACGCGTTGCGTATGGGTATATTGTACGCAGGGCAAGCAATTTAATTGTTACTTGCCAGTCAGTTCCTATAATTTTGTAATATTGGAAACATAATGAATGTGACAGAATACTTAATAAGAATGGTAAAATTGTAATGGATGAATGTTTTTCACAAGAATTCTAAAGAATTACCTATAAGGCAATACGTTTAGTAAAGCAGTATTGTAGAAGTCTTTATGTAAATTGCACGTTTTAATTGAAAATGGTTGCATAGTGTGGGGGAATGCCCTTCATCTTAGAACCTTTTTTTAGAATCTCCGCCGATAAATACGCGTGTCATTTTCGGTTTATCGGTAACCGTAGACGATGCAATCATGGCATCACCGCGTAGTTCAAGATTTTTAAATTGTTGTTAATCAAAAATTCCTATTCTACCGAAAATTGTATCAAATAATGCCATACTGTAAAATCTTTGAATCAATGTAATAGAATGAAAGCATGTCAATGTACAGCTTCAGTGTATGATGATTTGATGTATGTGTATATGATTGAATGTAACTTTACATTTATGGTCTTTTTTAAATATATTTTAAAATGTGTGAATTCCGAATTTTATTGTTCGTCATACTCTGCGAATCTTGTAATTGGCATTAGTATGTGTGTATCTTTATGCGAGAATCTTGAGGATCGGAGCAGAATGCACGCATGTGTGCACACATTTCTGTCTCCTAGCATGACCATAGTGACCAGTCGCAACTGACCGCACGCCGAAATCACGCTCTCATTAGCTAATGAGATAAAACAATGTGGCCCAGCAGCTTCGGAGTGGACCTCCAGATCTCTGTGAGGGTGCAACATTGCATCACTTTTCGATGAATAATCGCGAGGTGCGTGTTGTCGAGTCCGCGAAGTACTTTAAAGCAATAGTATTCAAATTCTGAACAAAAACTTTACTTTATGTTATTTATTTCTTTTCTCGATATATATTAATATTTCTAATTACAGCTATTAATTTATTTAGAATCAAGTGTATTTAAAATTCGAAATTTGAGCATAATTACAATATTCTTTCGACAGTGGTATCAATTTTGGAACTAGTCCGGTCGCACTATCGAATAGATACTACGAATTTCGGCGTCAGATTACTTCGGAATGAGGGTTGGCGGCTTGCTTTTCTTGCAGAAGAAGATAGTGACTGAAAGTCAAGATCCGGAAGAGGTTTAAATGCCTGTGTATCAGTGAGACAGCACTAACGTAATGTCATTAGGAAGTGTAAACTTTTTCATTTTTGGTCTTTTGTGAATAAAAATTTAATCGTCATATGGGCGAGAATTTTCTGATTTAAACGATACCAAACATGATATGATTTGAATTATATTTACCGGTTTAACGAATGTTAACGTTCCTTTCATTAGGTACGTATCGCTCTTCATAATTTACATATGGTGCAAATTATGTCGTGCTTGGTTTCATTTTCACTTGCTGTAATATGTGAGCTAAAGAATCTCTAAGTGACAGTGGAAACGAAAAGCAAAATAGTTCAAAGTGTACAAGTTTTCGCGATTTCGATTTCCTTATGTATTCTACTCACATTGATAAATTCATTCCGTGTTCGGCAAATGCTCCCATACATTAGTAAGTAAATTTGATCGAAATTATATCGTGTTTGATACCATCTTAATCAGAAAAATCTCACCAATCAGTTTATGAAATTTTCATTTGTGAATAACTTGACATAAAGAAATTTTAATGGTACATTATTATTGTCTCATCTATACAGAACCCAGATACACTGGCACAGACAAGTCGACACCAGAACCCTACCCGATTCAAGGGATTACCCTGGTAGGAGTAGGAGATAGATCCGGTACCACTAACGCGTAACTCAAGATGCCTACTATCGAGAGAATACTGTGTTTTTTCTCTGAAGTAGGACTACTCAACCTGAAAACTTTAAGGAGCGACCTATTATCATTAAGAGCAAGTTAACAGTGTGAGCGTTGATCCTGTTGGGTGGGTCTTTCATTGTCATCCTCTTAATTCATTTTTTTGAATTTTTACATGATTTTTATTTAACAGTAATAATCTCCAGTAGTCTATTTGACTGTGGGAATTCCCTTGCTGGAGGTTTGTTTATAAATTGATCAATATGTTTAATTTATTTGTAATTTGTTCTTTGATTTTATTAATTCATTTATTTATTCTGACTTATTTTGTAACCATGACTTATTCTTTTTTTTATTTCAAACAATAGTTGATTAATTTTTGAAGTTGTTAAGACTATTTTTTCTTTTTATTGAATATACGTAGTAAAATATGTTTAAGTCCCTCTGTTTTACTGTATTCCTATTTCCAATAGTTTAAGGATCTTAATGAAATGGTCTGTATAGGACTAAAGTGTCGACGGACCCGGATTTCATTTTACCACTGGTAAGTTGGAATTCACTAAAAACAATATTATACTCTGGCTGAACTTGTCTCATTTCTATAGCCGACCACTCGGAGCCATATAAACTACTGTCTAATCAGGTTTGATCATAAAATCAAATTGTGACAAATTTTACGCCTTATAAATAGTCAGCCAGGTCGGCAACACGCGCATAACAATATCATAAAATTTCACTGTGTATTTTCGACTTATTTTTTATACAGAATTACTACTTTTCCGCTCGTATTATCAATTGTGAGACACCCTGTATCCGTTCTGTAAACAATTTCAGATCTAAGTATACCCAACTTAGGCAAATCGAATCACATCGCTACTATCTATCTTGTTCTTACACAGGAACCATTGAATGACAGAGGGAGGGGGAGGGGGGGGAGGGGGGGGGGGGGGGGGGGGGGCGTGTGATAGAAGAAACAGAGATATCAAAAAACAGCGGGCGCCGCATAGTTGCTAATTAGTGTTCCGCGCTTTCGTGAGACATTTGCCAATCTTTGGGCAGTCAGTCAGCGAAGTCTGCTATACAGCACACCTCAGTGAGCGCTCTTTGGTCATCAAAACGTTCGAGGCTTCTCAGTTGATTACAGACGCTGCTTTTTCTGTCTCTAGCGATCCAAATATTTTATTTTGGGTGAACACCACGTATTGCACGTGCCCCAGACAAAACACATCGCGTTCAAAGAGATGTATTTTTCTCTCATCGATGAGTTTGTGATCATAAATGGCCACATCTGTGAGACTCGTTACCGTCTCATACATTAATCCGATATGCCTTTGCTTTTCCCCCATGAATTTGTCTATGGCTTTTTCGACCTGACTACCACCTCCACGAAAAAGTCTAACCAAAAGAGACTCTCCCTCGGTCATGCCAACTCATAAATCGAATTTGAGTATTTTGACAAAGTGATACCCCTAAGAAGTCGCACCTAGAACGATGCGAGAGCAGGAGGAAAGAGACTTCGGAAAAAATCGTCAGTCTCGATTATGACTCGCTGCCGAAGAATGCAACGTCTTTTTTTTGCCGCCAGGTGTCGAGACAACGCGGAAGCCGCGGAACAGATGTACCAGGAGATGTACCCGAAACTCACAGCCGCAAACCGCCGATTTCTTCCGCCACATGGCAAATAGATTTTATAGTAGCGTACTGGCTCCCGTTAATCGAGAGCACGAACGACCAATCCGATGGAACAAGAGTTGGAGGCTGTGGAAGAAGATGCCATCACCAGCGTACGTGACATAAGTCGCCAATTCGAGTAAGTGTAATTAATAAATTAACACCTATAACATTTATAATACTAATTCTTCTTGTTTTACCTTACTATTAATGATGTTTTCTTCTTTATCTTTATACTGTATAAATTTATTATCTACCTCCTTCACAATTTATAGTTTCCTATTTTCTTCTTTGTCAATTAGCTTTTGTCCGCAAATAAATAAATAAATACATTAAATAATTAATTAATTACCAGGTGACTTTTCCTTTTGTCCTGGTATCAGCCGATCGATGGTACACTGTATTTTACGGGATCAACAATTGCATCCGTACAAATATCTACAGGTGCAAAACTTATGCCCTCTAGATTTCGACCGGCAGATGGAATATTCTATGTGCCTGTTGGAAGAAATTCGTCACGAGCTGTTGTTCCACAAGCAGATATTGTGGACTGACGAAGCATTTTTCACGAAGGAAGAGTACTTCAATGTCCACAGTAACCACGTGTGGAGCGACGTGAATTCACGTGCAATTTGCGTGTGCGATACGCAGGTTCGCTGGTCCGTTAATGTATGGCCGGGATTTGTGACAATAAAATCATCAGGTCTTATCTCTTACCTTCTCGAGTATAATTATTAAAATACAAGAGATAGAGAAAAATGTTTTAAATAAAATTTGAATAGTTTGACAAGCTCTACAAACCTTTGTTAATATAGTTAAAAAAAAAGTTTCGTTTATACAAAAAAAATTTTGTTTATGTTATTTTTGATAATTTTTATATTTTTATAATAACTAAAATATTGCTATTAAAAATATTATTATTAAAAATATATTATTAAAAATATAAATATTTTTATCTCGAAAACAAAAAGAGGGCGACAACTTTTTTTGCAGATTCTTAATCTACATATCAAAACACGTGATATAGCACAGGTGGAACAAAGGCGGTGACGAGTAAAGTATTCTAAACAATTACCATAGATATAATTAAGGTGTTGAATTTGTCATTTCTACATTTGAAACTTGGTTGTTGGCTGAAGATCGGTGGTGATAATTAATCCTGACCGCTCCCTCATGAAAATCCTACTAATTTGGATTCTATAAATTTTCATTCTGTCTTTAGTAATATGGGATCCACTTAAATTATACATAACAAAACTAAAGAGAGCCGAAATTAAAAATGACGCACAAACTAAACGTGAAAACAAGCGAAATTTTAAATATTACCTTTCTTTTAATATGTCAATTTTCTACAAATTAGTATTCCTTACCATTTACGCTCCTGTAACAATGGGACCCTTTAGTTAACTGTAATGTAATTACGTAGTATGTATATAGTTGTAGTTGTGTCGTAAGTATTGATCAGTGACCAGAAAAAGTTATTTACATGTATATGCTCCAAAAATGAATTTTGAAACCTCGTGAAAGAAAACTAAACAACTATTATTATATTTCAAATTAGATACACGAAATATACGCACTGTTACCTACAAATAGATATGTATAATCATCAAAAAGTTGCTCCTTAATAGTCGGAAGTTTTTAGTCAGATACTTGAAAAATCATGTAAAGTTTAATCTAAAATTTATTATGGAGTTGCAGCACTTTCTTTCTAGAAAAAAGCAAAATGAAACAGTTTCTAATAATTAAATATTATTTGCAGTCATTCAAGAAACCGTCTGTATAGTAGTATTCTATTTATAAGTACTAAATTTTTCAAAGCAAATGTTTACTTGAGTAATCTATTACCGATAGTTGAACCAGTTTAAACTTTATCATCGTCTCTTTGAAACATACAAGATATTAATATCGTTCTATAATTGCTTTCATAACTGCCTAGCACACCTGCGAACCGCAATTGCATGCGCTCGACCATGCTTGTGTATGCACAACCCTCGATATAGAGAGGATATTACGTTTACTTTCACGAACAAGTCATAGTTGTGTTTAAATCCTTGACGCACTTCAAACGCTTGATTTGGTTTCCATCGCCTGGATTGGAAACCCAAAATTCATAGCATTCCGTTTACGTTTATATTTCTATTCTTTGACGTTGCACTTATTTCTAAACAATGACTTACTTAAACGGTTGTTACGTAAAAAAAAACTATAGAAAATAAATGTAAATGCTGACAGAAAGGTCATCTTTCTTAAAACGCGTGTTCTTACTTATAACACTGTGTCTTGTACAACTATTATTTCTGCTAACGATAAAACTCGCCTCTTAAACGGAAAGGTAGAAGGCGTTTTCAGGTAACGTGGGGTCGGAAAACCTAGAGCATGACTTTCATTGGTCATGTTGATTTCTCTCTGATGGTGACTTGCAATATAGGAGAGGTGGAAAAATAAAGATAATTTCTTAAATGAATTGTTAATAGATTATAGATGTTTGTGCATTTATGAGAATTTTAAATATGAGTGAATTTGCAGATTAGTCACGTCACCGCCGATTTCGATGATCTTTGGATATATTGTAACGACGGGATTTTGAACAACAGTTTTGAGTTTTTCCGTGTTCAAGGTCACGTGAAGGTTACAGTATCTTAGGTCATTGGATTGGTCTTAACCTGAGCTATCATACAACGATAATAAAAATATATCGTTCCGTTTAAAAAATTGCGATGACCTTGAAATCTGAAGAAGTATGATCTTAACATTAGAACTACCGACAGTAAATATATGCACTTGTTTCAAGATCATAGGAGCACGAATAATGCATAATTAGAGAAAATAGAATTCATGTACAAATATATAGACATTTTTTCATTTTTATTCGGTATTAGTTGAGAATAAACCTAAAGTTTCTTCTCATTCTAATGTAATCGTAAATTAAAAATAGCTCTACAGGTCATTTTGACTTGTGTAACGACCGATGGTCTTCCCTCTCACTCTATCTATTACCCTCTCACTCTATCTATTGCTATCTCTCTCTATCTATCACCATCTCTCTTTATATTTGTATCTTTCTAATACTTTATTACTATATTACTGCATATTATATTATCCTAACACTAACTAATATTTTTATACCTTAGTTTTATACCATATATTATAAGTTTCAATTATATATTAACATAAAAACAACGTATATCGTCCGATTTCATTCACGATTAGAATAAGGCCGCCATTAGAAAGTAAGACATTACGCATGCGCTAACTCCGACTAGCGGGTATATAAGGAGCTGCGAAAGCAGCAGGAGACACACTTCGCACTGGCATCGGGTTGCGAACAGACAAAGATCTTGAAGGCAGCTGATATACTCGTCCAATGAGATCGAGACCACTCCTCTAGAGGTAGCGACCGTTTTCCAGCGATCAAGAGTATTTGATGCTCCTTTACAGGTTCAGTCTGAAGTAAACTTATGACAGGTGCACTACGACGATTCCTGTGAAGATCAGTGCGGGCGACATCTTGGAGGAAGCTGATATACTAATAGATCGAGACCGCTCCTTTAGGAGTAGTGACCGTTCTAACAAATAGTAGTTGATGCTCCTTTAATATAGAGTTCGTACTCACCAGAAGCAGACGAATCGCCTGCCAACAAGCGCTAGAAGCCATTCCTAGTCGGGCACATTTCTAGAACCGCTCCTGAAGAGTCTTTTCTCGAAGGTAGCGACTGATGTAGGAAAGACAACGAAGGGCTTACGCATGCTTAGGCAATTAAGGCAAAGATTATATGTTTCATGAAACCTTAAGACGGCTTTGAGGTTATAGCCACCTATAGCTTTAGCAGCGACCAGGGCGTGCGAGACAAGATCTATTGCAGCACACACACACACACACACACACAATACACTTCACTTTGTACAGAGGACCCTCTAACGCGAATAGTATAAATAGTTACATAACCTAACTCTCGTTCAACGACACATATGTATCGTATTTGCATAACTCTTGCGTTATCGAGATAATTAATAGATAATTATAATCACGTTCAATGTAACCTCACAAATAGATAATCACATATAATATAATATCATTTTATGATTTTATTTAACCAGATTAGAATAGTTATCATTGTTGTATTAACGTTAGGATTAGGATAAGTATTATTGAATAAATTATTGTTAAGAAAGATATAAGCCTTGGATTTTAACTCCTTAACCGCACGCCACACGGACCCCCACCTTTTCGTCCATTGGAAAGCCGCTCTTCCATGGACAACGTAGCATAGGTTTAGGGACATTACACTTGCTTGGCATTTCTACTATTAAGACAAATCTTTTGCATACCATAATATTTGCCCCTCCAAATCAGGTAACTATTTTCTCTGTCATTTCTTCCTATTACAAAATGTAAGCGAAATATTTGAGGTGGTCAAGTTATTTCGTTGATCTTGTATACAGTGGACTGTGGGTCCATTTTGACTCATGTAAGGCTCATATTTATGTAGGCATCGCGAGATAGTTAGTCTAGGCAGTAGTTAGTCTTATCTTTTAGACTATTTACCCCTTCTCTAGTTGAGAATCCACGAATAGGTATCGTGTGTCGAAAAAATACATCAGTCACAATTGAAGCGTAGAACAGTTAATAGTGTTACGAGCATCAGGTACGTGAACAGTGCTTGCTGCGCTCGCACCAAGAATAAGAAAACGGTAGACGAAACCTCAAAAAGATCGATCACGACAGAGTCCGTTGACAGCTGTCACAACGATCGGACATGTGAAAAGAAAAACCAGATATTAACGAGAATTGTAAATGAAACGTAGTACCGATAAGTAGTGAATAAAGCCGTGATACGAAATCAGCGCGTCGAATTATATCCCGGCGTTCCCGAGTTCGTGGTGAGTGCGGGGAGCCGCCGATGGCTCCCAGAATCCGTAACAATAGAATAGTGCAACGTATCGTCCAAAAACTACTTGTATTTTGAAAATCGAAAATGCCACATAAATACATATGTGTATACAATAAATTAAAGTTGTATTGTAAACAATCTGCCGTACCAGGGTTAATAAAGTTTGAATATTAGCCAAAAAGGGGTGAATCTATATGAAAAAAACAAGTAAAAAAATATAGAATAAATTTGTTTGATGCTATGCTTCATTTTCGAGAAATGTGAGTTTAAATTATGACTGGGTACAAGCGTGTGGAAATACAATTTCTGGTGCTTGAAGGGTATACAGGGTACAAAGAACACTCTAGGTCTGACCAGTGACTATCTCTACCTTAGACCATCTACAATTATAGATACGACGTCAGATAATTTCCCTGAAGTAAAGATGAAACATCTATGTGACGTCATACGTGGGCAAGATGTGTAATCTATACTAGTACAATATACCTATATTGTATATTACCTATGCAGTTTCAAAAGAGCGATGGTACCAATGTTTCAAACACGTAAAACTGTTTTAATGTTTGACTTGACTATGTTGTTCATTTTTCTAATAAATAAATAAATAAATAAGTGTATACATGTATTCTTTCTTAGGTATACAAGATAATATTTTTTATAGGTATGTGTTTTAGTTATTAATTTTTACTTTACTTTTACAATTTTAGATAGTGCACCTTAAACAAGTAATAAAAATACGAATAATACACAAATGTTTGGAGGAAAATTATTACTTTTTAACTGTAGATTATAGAGTAAAATAGTTTTAGTCAGCCTGCTGTGTATTTTATTTTTATCATAAACTAATTTGTTGCCTATATATTGCTGTGTATTTCCTTGTAACCTTAAACGCAGCATGTTTGCACCATTTTTAATAATTTATAATGGAAGCTAATGCCCTGTCAACCATTTTGAATCATTTTTTGACTACATGTGTTCCACTAGTTCCGGACACCTTGTGTAAGAATGAGTGTGTACTATGTAAGTAACAAAGATATCTATTTCCAAATGTTTCCATTTTACAGTAATAATGCCTTAAAGTTAATGTATCTATGTTCTAACCTAACATTCAGATAATTCTATAATTTTGCAGATACATTGATTCCTACATTGTTAAATTGTATGCCATTTTTATATTATGGCAATAATTATATAGGAACTCGTTTTGAATGCTTATTACAATAAATATTCTTTTATTTGTATTGTAGTTGTTTCATTAATCACATACATTCACAAGAATTTCTGAATTTTTCGTACTCAAGGTCATGTGAAAGATAATGTATTACATGGCATTGAATTCTTTTTGACTTCAACTATTACGTTATGATAATAAAAATATATCTATACTTTCATTTAAAGAAGATCAGTGACTTTGAAATATCGAAAAAGTTAACTTTGAGAAAAAACGGGGTAAATATTTATTTTAGAGGAAGCTGCTCACTTAACCTTTATGTTGATATATGTTTTCAAGAACACTGTTCTAAGTAACCACCAAAAGATTTTAGTTATCGCCCATTATTCCTTAAAAAGTTATTAATTATAAAAGACGAAAGAGTCTCTAAGAGAATATCTTGAATCCGAATTAGTTCTGGGTTAGGTTTTGAATCTGTTTATGCGCATACCTACGTGTGCGGTAATGTATGTACACTCATCATACAAAACATTCACCGAACAAGGTGATGTGTTGGTATAAACAGTAGACCGCGGTTATATCATAGATCAAACACAATTGAAAGCAGAGTGACAACGAATTGCCGTTTTATCGCACTTGTCAATTGACGTACAGCATTATGTTATTTCATGAATTTAACATATAATTATGAGAGTTTAGTAAGTTTCTTAAGTATAAAAAAAACATAATTTATTCAGTTATATAAGTAAAACATTATTTGCCAAAATAATGTATTCCTTTTTGTGAATACTAATTGTACTTCAGTGTGTGGGCGGAGAAGGGATTTCGCTGTGTTTCACAAATTTTTACCGTAATTAACACTTGGATTCTCGCTCCCTCTTTATCTTTCACTCACTGTCTTTCTCTACGTCTAGAAAAGTTGAATGAGATTCAAGTTTTGTGTTCCTGTCAGCAGTGCTGCCAGGGAAATCTGTACAGCGTAGCGAATTTTCGTGATCCCAGAGTGGGGGTATATTGTAGTGGGAGATTCGGGACTGGAGGGAATGCGTCGCTTGTCGTTGCAGCGACGAAGTGACGCCACGCCAATGCCGACTCCACCATTTCGTATTCACGGAGCGTTGTGTGTGCTCCTGTATTATCGGAAATATTTTTTATTGGATTTTTACATTATTTTGTGATTTTTATTCACTGTATAATATGAAGAGTGATTCAATTAACTTGGTTCCCATACACAAATATTGGATAACATTAAATTTTGTACAAAATATATACATGTTTTAAAGACAATAAAAAGAACTATTTTAAAGAAATTTTTATATATATATTTTTTAAAGAAATCTCTCTCTCTCTCTCTCTCTCTCTCTCTCTGTCTCTGTCTGTCTCTCTCTCTCTCTCTCTCTCTCTCTCTCTCTCTCTCTCTCTCTCTCTCTCTCTCTCTCTCTCTCTATAAATATATATATATATTTTTTTTTTTAAGAAAGTATTTTCAGTCAATGGAAAAGTCGCTACATAAGCATGTCCTACCGGATAGACTGTGAAAACGTAGAGGAACGTTATTTGTAGTTAAACGATTCGCTACAGCGTATTCGTGTTGTCACTGATAGCCTTGATTCTCTGAGACGTTACGCACAGTCTTTTGATAAGGTTGTGTACGTTCAGAGACGAGGTTGTACGTAACGTATCTAATGGACCAAACTGCTTAAAGACACGACACTTGAAAACGTACCTCTTCCTTTTCTAGAGAGTTTTCTCGGATGAAGGAACCGTGAGGTAAGCGATTCTCATCGCCATTCTGTATCCGTATCCCATAGAGAATAGTGCAAATGTATACAGGATGTAATATGTATTCGCTTGAATATTTTATGGGATGGTAGCATACTTCAATTGTATCACAAAATGTCCTATAACATAGTGTCCATTTTGCAGGAATAATGCTTTAAAGTTAGCACTAGCGGTTGCTTGAGAAGGTTGTGTTCTGTTTCGGAAGGCTGTGAACATGTGTTAAAATCTTCAGAAACACAAGTCCTTCAATGGAACTCCTATTATAAATGGTTCCTGCTCTGTTGAAGACTAGGTCAGTCTTGAAAAGTTATCCACATCTGTGTGTATTACCTACGTTCTTTCCCGCAAGCATTTTCGACATTTAAAGCTTTATAAAAATTAAACCATAAAAGATATAATAAAATGTATTAAGACTTTTTTATTCGATTGCTCCTCCTTAATGTATTTGTAAAATTACAAAATCTTCCGACTCGTACTTTAATGTATAGGCATGTTAACTTTGAAGCATTATTACTGCAAAACGAAAGCAGATCGGATACTATATTATAGAATATTTTGTGACACATTTGACGTTCCCTACCACCCGTTAAAATATTGAAACGTTTACATGTTACACCCTGTATATCTTATACTCCTCTATTTACCAAGGATATTTGTTTCATTTTTTATAAAAACTCTAAATCGGTCGCTACTCATCCTACAGATTCATCTAAGGAAACCGAAGGTTCATTCTAGAAAAGCGGTTGCTTTGTGTGAACTGATGTCACAAATATAAAAGAGCAACTTGTCTAATTTTTTATATTATATTTTGGAAAAAATTAATTACATTCTTTTGAAGGCATCAATAGTAACATTTTTTCTACTATCTTTTAAATATTAAAAATATTTTATTATCAGCCTACAGTAAAAAATATTTTAGTGGTCCAAAATTGGCAGTCTTCCCAGGTGTCACTTTATGTCTACCTTTAGTTTTGTTCTTGTTCAAACTTCAAACAGTAATTTCAAAATGATCACAATAATTTGACCACCCACTCTAGGTAATCAAAGTCTAGTTAATTGAGATGCTATTATATGTTCAGTAGAGTTATGTTGCTTCGTAAGTTTCAAGTCCAAATGACAGTGTAAATTTTAGGAAACGCATTAACTTATGTTCACGATTACAGATTGACAATTAGATCTTGTGGTGACGATAGCCAGTTAGTCACGAAACTGACAAGACGAAACAGTGTTAATTCCTTCTCGTTGCTCCAGAACGTTACTTGTTACTACGTTAGGGTGGTCTGAGGACTGCCAGTGAGTTTCAATAACTTAATTTGCAGTTACATCTTCGGATGTTATGTTGCAAATGGTGTGACGCCCCCAAGCAGAAAAACTATAAAACAACCAAGTTTAGTCATGTATACATTAACAAACGTTGTGCATGTAATTTTCTCGGTAAATTCAAGCGAGAAACCAGAGCTATTCCATTATTCATAGTACCCTTGTTATTAATATATCTAACCTTGTATTCTAATTTATCTCTTCATGAGAATGAATAATAAAATCTAGTAACACTTCCAATTTAAAACTGTGAAACTACAAAGTCCAAATTATGAATATTTTTATTTTTCTGGACTTTCGTTAATAAGTTTGTTCAAATTATGTATACGTATATATTTTGTCAGATTTCGAAAAGGAATGTACTGCTTACCGATTCTAAACAAAATCTTAAGAAAGTATTCAGGAACAGATAAAATCTATAATGAATTCAAGTAAGATATAAAAAAGACTAATTTTGCTCGAAAAACCAAGGAACCGATGCGTTTTGCCTGTCTGTACTTATTACTAGAATATAGAAACCATGATAAAGAAACAATAAGATTTGAGTCACTGGTATTTGTACGTATATATTTTTCAATTTAATTAATATAATCTATGAAGTTGTTAATTCCTACTAGAAAAATTTACTAAGGCAAATTTAGACTTTTCACTTTGGTAAAAACTCTAAAAGTGAAAAGTGTAAAGATTGTTACTATCTTCACTTCATCCAATCTGAATATGGGAAGCGAATAGTAAACGAAATAGAGGCCTCACTCGACTTTTGTTGAAACGAATGGTTGATTCATCTTTAATGAAGCTGCAGTGATAAATGTAAATCTAATATTTTGCAATATTCTTGTACAAGTGATAAAGTTATTAATTCAACTCTGACACTGATTATTTCATTCCTTCGTTGAAATGAATTCAGTCACAATACTCCAGCTTTTATCTTTCATTTCCAGTATAGATGAATCGTCCACAATGACCAGCCAAAGTGAAAAGTCTATATTGGAAAGGAGACAACAACGTTATTCTTCGTACATAATTAGATAATAATAGACACAGCGAACGTACACGTTCACTCAAACAGGCACACTCAGTTTAAACAGAAATACGTTGTAACGGTTATTCGCCAGCCTTTGTGCGAATCAGACAGCAAAAATCAAAGAGTCCAAATATAGCAATCAGTATACATATATCAGTACACTGTATTTCTTCACACATCCCCACCTCTATTATTAAAAAACCAGCAATCTAAATTCGCCTTTAAGGTAAATATCTATTAAGTGTTATCTATATTAAAATGCGTTTTCTGTTTTTGATTTTGAACACAATTATTATTAGATATGTAGATATTTTATTGAATGTAATACGTACATAAATATATGTTTGCTGTCAATTCCATAAAATAAAATACAAAATTTCAAAACTCAACTTTTTTATTTTTGAATACGGACTATGCTATTGCGTCCTTTGTAAACCAACACATCTAACGAAACCAAATTTAAATTTTACGCGATAGGAACAAATAGAAAGTGATACGTAGGAATCTACGTAGATTTAAATAATAATTAAGCATGCGAAGATTTAATGCACGTGATAAAGAGGAGCGAGGAAGTTAAAAAGCGCGATATTCCTGAAATTCCAGAATAAAATAGAATAATAAGACGAAAAAAGTAACGACCACCCTCAGATTCGTAACGACCTGGAGCCTATGACTGTTCCATTAGCCGCAAATGGTCAGTTTATTCTCTCACAGCAGCAATTCTGATGATTTGTCCCGAAGCGGCAAAAATCTACCCTTGAAAGTTACGTCTAAGTGAAAGAGACGTAAAATGACGATCGTCTGGGAAATCGAAGTCCAATTGCCTGGTTGGACAATGCGACTAACAGGCTTGGGAAGAAATCACAAAATGGTTGAAATCTCCTCTTATTACGTACCGTTCCTTTGGAATTCAGTTAAGCACACTACCATGGAATCATTTCCATTATCTTCCGCCACAGATGAACAAAATATCGATTGTGATGCCCTGGCCAGTCAGCAGAATGCTCTGATTGAACTGTCATGTGGTTTTTATATGTATAATTACAGGCTCAGAATATATTTGGTATAACATTATTTCACTATAAACTAATTGGTTAATTGCTTTTGTAAGTATGCTCATATATTGACTGATCTTGGTCACTGTGATCAGAAATCAATTTTCTGTTTAATCGTATTTTGGTTAAAGTATATTTTGAAATATGAATATTCAGAAAGATATAGTAACTCAAAAGTTCGTTCATGTAAGATTAATAAATTCGCAAGTTCAAATACTCAAGATACTTAACCTATCCCTTTTATTACTCGTTTTGTGAAAGGCTACTGAAGCTTCTCTGAAATTCTGCATCGTAACTGTAGTTTATAGTTTATTGAATTTTTGGACACTTTAATATTAGTGGGTCAAATATGAATACAATGACCCACAAAGTTGTTCACAAAAAAGTTTAAAATCAGAACATTCAAATTTTTATTCTTCTAATCTTTGCATGATAATTGAAAAAACTTGACAAGAGATAAATATGAAAGTTACAAACGAGGCAAATGAAAGAAAAACACAAATCACAATAATTTCTACGGTTAACTAATCTTTCAATTACATGCGAACGAATTTTTAAGCTGCCATATTTGAAGGTATGTTTGCTACTGATGTTTTTCGTTTGATGTTTTTCGTTTGATGTTTTTCGTTTGATGTTTTTTAAGTCTTAACGAATAATTTTAACGACATTTAGGTTTGTTTCACAATCGTAAGATTGTAATCATAACGAAAAAGAGTATTATAGAATAATAATAGCACTTGTTCCTCATTTGTACAATTTTGTAGCCCTAGAAGGATGGATACTCAATGATTTAACAATTGTTTAAATAGATATTATTGAACAGTTAGTTTGAAACGAAAGAATTTATAGTTTGCACTCAAGTTACATTCCTTATATACTGTTCGTAATTAGTTTGTTAAATCCACCGAATTTGAAACCGCGATTTATAGAACTATAAGTGATCTTTAGAAGGTATTCCCGAGTACATCGTAAACAGATACCTACAATGTGTTACACCGCGGAATCTGTTTGCCGTTGTAGCGGTGTAAAGTTATTTACCATGATGCTCCACGGCCACTGTTGACTTCTGCATTCCAGGCATTATTCTTCGAACCAGTGATATTCCTCAGTGCTATCAACTTCGACACAGAGCCAGGATCCAGTAACGTAGCTAATCCGAGGGATCCTGGTTACCAACACAAACGCTCCAAGCAATCTCCCAGCTTACTCTTCTTTATTTCTTTCTCTGTGCCAGTCCGTTGAACGCCGCTATAGTTTCATGGATCAAAGGAACTTCGAAAGAATTCCATTGGACATCCATTGATTACGAATTGGATTGTAAGAAATACCAAATCACGTTCTACGAGAATCCTCTGATTAATTCGAACTGAATCTCGTAGCTATACTCGAAGAATGGTGAGAATTGCTATTGCTAAACTAGATCTTTGTATAAGGGGAAAAAGAATGATACAGTGTTGAGGGGGAACTAATGACAGATTAATTTCTTCAGCTATGTAGGAATAAATTTCAAGGTATACTAGTCTCTTGTTAGGTGTCAATTAGAATTAGATTTAACCGATAAGCTCTGGTCGCTGCATCCAAAGCAACTTACAGTAGGACTTCAATTACCTTTAATACCACGAAACATCCTTTTAATAGCTACAGCTCTATGTAAATTAATGGTAATACAATGATTATTTATAATTTAATATGTAGCAAAAATTAATTAATTCCATGTTGAAACTATTTCAAAAACTCGGTGCTGTAACAGAATTATACATTTTAAGTTAACAAGTCAGAACGGCATGTTGCATTTATAGTTACAACTAATGTTATGATTCTAAAATGTTTTTTTGCAATGAAACGCCCCGTTCACATTAATTTGCACAACAGTGTAGCAAGGTCTATGTCATCACTGATACTGTATTGCTGAGGATTTTTTTATTTATTTATTTCTATATTTACAGGTATTTCATTTAGTATACAATACAAAATTAAAAATAGAAGTTAACAGGTAGACAGGATATTAAGAATACTACGCCTTAAGTAGACTCGGAACTAAATAAGTCGATCGCCCTACAGTATTTGTTGATATGTAATATACTATGATTTACCTAGCTATTTCCTTCGATGCATGCCGACTTCTTGTTCGGAGTACAACCGTAGCGCCTAGCATGTACCCAACGCAACCGCGATCGCTCGGGCGGCAAACTCGCGCTCTCATTGGCCGGTGTTTTTCGTTAATAACTCGTTAACCAATCTTCATCTAACATTTTCGCTGAGGAAAAAATTGTTTCAAATCACTCTTCGAATTACCGCTTTCAAAGAACTATAACATTTTTGTTACATCCTGTATGTACTTCATTTAATTCCTTCGCATACAATGCTGAGTAGGCTGCGGATCTTTATGCATTTATGGCAAGTTTTGATATACAAAATCCTATAGGATCCATATGATATACAGAATTCGACAAAATATAGAAAGTTAAATACACCTTACAGTATTTGCAGGGTGAAACGAATCCTTAACTAGGTTCCGCTTCTTTTACCCTTTTGATACGGTTATGCATTTCGTATTTGTCATATTATATGTTTCATATTTATTATACTTTCCTATGTTCGACCAATGAAATTCTAATCATGATAATCTAGTATGAAGCAGACAGAGTACGTACCAAAATGACAAGCAACCGAAACGCTTAGTTCTAATGCTCTGTTGAAGCAAAATTCAAAATAATTAAAGACCTCAAATATGGTGAGACTGTAACGAAATGGGTAAAAATATACATATGGTGTCGGGAAATCTATAATCTTAGACATTAGAAAACAAAAACGTGGTATTGAAAATTACACGCTTATATGATTTAACAGCTAAAACGATATGGGATCCTTAAACGATGAAATAAATTATCAAATTTGTTCATTTTTACTTCAATAAATAAAGTTTAATACAAAAGAAAGTGATTGTTTTATTATCCGAACATTCGATAATCCGGCCACTTTTGTCTCCTTATTAGTTTAGATACAGGAGTCTCTAATGTATGCAGAACTTAATAAACGACCTAATAGAAATTACGTTTTCATCAATCAACGCTAAGTGTCATTGTGCCAGATGTTTTTATTTTCGAATAGTGCAATCCAGTTTATATCGTAGGGATGATCATGTCTTTGCAAAATATCATTATTTTCATTTTGAGATTTCAGTTTATGAAGAACCGGAACATTTGTGTAATACTAAAGCCTGCAACTATCCAATTTTTCTTCTATTGTTTAAAAAATAGCAGATAATAAGTCAACACTATTTCTTTTTGTTGAATATACACGTATGTACTGTACCATAAAGTGATACAATATGTATTTTGTCGTTGCTAGCATAGATATTCAAACTATAGAATTTAAAAATTAAAATTATTCGAGCATTTGAATATTAATGGGACTCACAACGCATAGTTCTCATATTAACTAATATTCATCTAAAAAGTGACAGAATTTAAAAAAAGTATATTTTCCAGACCAAATAAACAACTATTTACAAGCTTAGAAAAAAGTGATTACTACATAAGTATGTAATATTGACAAAAAGAACAGAAATATTTAACGAAACTTTTCTCATGTGAACAATTACTCTGAAAAATCATTATTTGTGGTAAATTATTTTATTGATATTATTCAAATAATTTGTAGTTTATGCTTAAAAAGTTGATTAAATACTTTCCAATTTTGAAATTTAGTTAGTAAAATTGTTCACGATAAATAAAAGTGTGTTTACCAAAGTGTTTCGTGGTCGTAATTAAACAATTGAATTTTTTTATTTACGTCGCTTTTGAAATGCATGTGTGATGTGGTTCGTCGTAACATTATCAGCAACGTTTGGTCGGAAAGGGTAGATCGATTAACAAGTTTCAACGTCAATTATTTACTCCATTTCCGATCAAACGCGATCGTTTTCCTCTGAATTAATCTGAAAACCCACTATCGAACTCCACCGTTCTTGTGACACAGTGCCGTAAACAAGGATTAAATTACTCTCAGGAGAATATCGCAAACACGGTAAACACACAGTTATAGCAGGGTTAGTTCCCACACGTGTGCTCTTTTTCTTCTGATAGATAAGCGACCAGCGTGCTTCAAAGACCGACAAAAAACACTGAAATTTCCTTCGTCTGTTATGTAAGCCTTCTTATCGACTTACCCATCGTTAATGCTCCTCCCAAGACAGGGAGGAGTACGTTACTTCTCCCCTGCGGTTCTTTTTGATCGAAGTTACTTGAACAGCGAAAAGTCATACTGTCTCGATCATAAAGATGTTTGCGAATCTAGATTCCTCTTTCGAAGTGTATTTCCCTCCTTCATCTGAATTGCAAACTCTTTTTTAAATCTCTTAAAAGCTCGTTCGGATCTAGTTTATGGTTTCATATATATTGTGAATCAAAATTGTAGCATTGGTGGCTACAAAAAGTATTTCATAGTCTTCCTTCGAGCATTTGTAATTAAATAAGCAATATTTCATCGTACGATTATACGTCTGCTTTCATTATCTTCAACTATGAAAAACATGCGATCGTACGTCAAACAGTTCCTCCTCTTCTTTGAATCTTAAGTAATTTAAAATATTCAAATAGTCTGAATGTCAGCGAAATGCGCTGGTATTTGTTTATGAATTAACAGAAATACTTAAGTTTCCATTACAAAATAATATCGTAAACATCTGATAATTATTAGAAACGAATATACAAACCGTTTCTAAATATACGGACGTAGCTTTAAGGGGAATTCCGTATATTAAAATACGAAAAAACATTCATATAAACCCATATCTAATTTGACTTTGTTTTCCAATTACAGCCGTTTTTGTCTTTCAGTATTTCTTATGATCACTGAGCCCTGTCAACAATTGTTTATAAGTAACGTTTCTTACGTTATGCACGACCTTGCTGTTTGCTATGTAAACACTATTTTTTAATATATTTGAATCAGTTCAGTATATTCTCTTGGTATAGAAACCTTCTGATACAGTTCTGTGATAGTTTACATTTGGATTAATAATGGCAGGTTATACAAATGCAGACACGCACGTAATGCATGGTATTTCTGAGCGCAACGCTGCGCTGTTTTAACAAAACGTTTGCCAGATAGGAGAACTTCCGACAGATTATATGAATAACTTCGGGATATTGGTACATTCTGAGAATGCTCTAGATGGAAAACTAGAAGATCTGCGCTTTCGAAGAACGAATCTTAAATTGCATCGGTCACAATGACAGTGGAAGCAGTCGAGATATCGCAAGCGTAGAGAACACAGAACTCACCACTGTATGGAGAGCTTTTAAAAATGATTATCCCTATTCATATCATGTTCAAAGAATAAAACAACTTCTTCAAACAGATTTTATTCCACGTATGACCTATATGTAATTTTTACAGACGCGGCTAATTAACGTTTCTAAACGCTGTATTATTTACTGACGAAACTCAATTTGCTAGAGACGAAGTATTTAGTTTTCACAATTTCCATCACTGAATACAGGAAAATCCTCATATCATTACGCAATCGAAGAATTAACATCAATTTAGGATTAATCTGTAGGAATATTTGCCGATCGGTTAGCCGGACCAGTTTTTTAAATTTTTAAAAAAGACTTATTATTAGGTAAATCATTGGTCACTTGAAATTGTCGGTCGTATATGTATGTGTGGTTTATGCACTATGGTATTCCGCCTGAGTTTAATTGGCTAATGAGACAGTTTTTAAATAAGCAATTGTCAAATAAATGGGTCGGTCGTAGGGGGTCAATTAACTGGTCACCTCGATCATCAGACAAACCCTCTGGATTTCTATTGGTGGAGACATTTAAAGTGTTTGGTTTACAACGCACCCGTAAGTAATGTTTAGGAACTGCGACCACGTATTCAAGAGAGTTGACAGCGAATTCTAACAATACTTAAGTTCTAAACAGATGAGAAGGTCTATGACAAGGCGTTTGAAGCTCGTGTTTGAACAAAAAATGTCCACTTTGAGCAATTTCTGTAAACAGTTGAATAAGATCATATCGGGCATATGTCTATACATATTTAATTTAGTGTATTAAATTTACCTCTGAAAGTATGCTCACATATTTTATGAACAGCCTGGTATAGTAGGATCTTGAGAGCAGAACTGAACTAATAAGTCAGCAGGATTGATGATACTGAAACAATCTCAATTAAATTTCCATACTATTTTATCAATTATTATAATCTGCAATACGTGAATCTCGTTTTTAGTAACATCTAATTTAAGACGTTGAGACTAACTTAACCGAATTATTAGTCGTCGGTGTTATGTAACCATCGAGGGTATTACAGTCATTAATACTACTTTACTTATTTTAATTATTAAGTCATCCCATATGGAATATCTATGAATATTATTTTATTTCGACAAAAGTTTATATTTCTAGTAGTACTAAATCACTGGTATGCAAACTATTAATTTCTACCATCATTTTCAACGATTTAGATAATCTAAAAACTTTTTCTTCGGACAACTTCTACTGCAGGTATTAAACTAAAACATGAAGCTAAAAGTAACATTATTTGTGAGATAATAGATGTAGTTTAGTTATTCTAGTTAACGGTCTTGAATTTTAAAAGTATCAACAAATTCAGAACAGTCTGATCAAATTCAAAGTATCTATTGATTTGCACCAAAGTATCAGTTCAACTAAGTTGTTCGAACAGTCAATCCACTCAATGTCATTCGAATACAGAAAATTTATTGAAAGCTTACAATTAGCAATGGAGCTACATGTTCGCAATTTTAACTTACAAGGAAACATTTTGATGAAATTTGGCATATTTGTAGATTAGCAAAAAATATTAGATACGTATTTTTTTATGTTGAAGGTGTAAAAACCACCCCCAAAGTTGGGGGTGGAAAACATATTTGGCTTCATATCTTAAAAACTATTGCGTCTAGTGAAATGGAGCACACGGAGCAATTGCATACTTTTCAACGAAGGATTCACCTATATAAACAGTTCCTAAAAATACCATTTGGTTTAAAAAACATATTATAAATTAGTATATTTTTGCTTTTTTTCCTAGATAAAAGGTTAATCAATCTATTTACAAATTTGTATATGAATACTATGAACCATAACACAAAATACGGACGAAATAGAATTTTGAATTTTTGCGTTATAAACGAAATAATAACAGTCCTAGTTAGATTACATTTTGTGCGGAATTAAGCCCTTGAACGAGTGGCTCTATGAAAAATATATATCTTTATAACGCTTCCATCATTATATTATGATACGTATGTATTGTTTATTGTTCACTAACTATAAATGATAACATCGTTAGTGAATATTCGCAACGTCTCAGACTCGTTGCAAATAGTTCGTTGCGTTCAGTGTCAGCGACTTTTGCATAGACGCAAAAGTGTAGCAAGCGAAAGTGGTTTATAGACCATTTCTCATCAATAACTATTTACCATATTCAAACAATTAGAGTTTCGCCAATAAACATCGTTTAATTGAACGAATTTACAAGAAAGTGCAGTAGCCGAGTGCAATAAGGTAGTGTTAGAATTGAAAGATATGCTTGCATCCATATAACCACACCGAATGATTCTGTCTTCATAATTCAGGACAGCTCGAAACATTTTTTAAACAAGATTGTTTCTCTTACAAAATAATTCTAATCTATGAAAGGGTATACGAAAATTGGAATTATTTAACATAAAGATTGAAAAGAAGAAAGCAAATTTATGAGTCAGTACCTCATCGAACTCGATTACCGAACTTTTTTGTAAATTCGTTTAATTAAACAATGTTTACTAATGAAACATCTTCACTTGCTACATTTTTATCTATGCGAAAGTCATCGACACTTAACCCATCACTAGCGGTGTTATTATATATGTTTAGTGAACAATAAACAGTATATATCATAATATAACGATGAAAGCATTATGAAGATATGTTTTTCATAAAGCCACTCGTTTCAGGGGCTGAATTTCGCACAAAATGTAATCTAACTAGGATTGTTATTATTTCGTTTACAGCGTAAAAGTTCAAAACTATTTTATCCGTATTTTTTGTTTTGGTTCATGGTATTCACATACAAATTTGTAAAAAAGTTAATCAACATTTAGTTGACGAAAGCAACAAAAATATGCTATTTTTTAATATGTTTTTTAAACTAATTGATATTCTCAAAAACTGTTTATATAGACGGATTCGTCGTTGAAAAGTATGCAAGCGCCTCTTTTACATCATTTCACTAAACGCAATAATTTTCGAAATATTAAGCCAAGTATGTTTTCTATTTCTAACTTTGGGGATAATTTTCATCTCTTCAATATGAATATTAGCAAATACAAAAAGTACGTATGCAATATTTTTGACTAATTTACAAACGTGATAAAAAAACGTGCTTCATAGGTTTCGATTTTCAAATATGTGAATATAATAAGTACTTCTACAGCTTTGCCAGTCTTACATAATCGAAGACAAGAATAATATATTTGAACGTAGTACAATGCAATTATGAAGTGTAAATCAGAGTTCTATGGAAAGAGAAATAGGCTGTTATTACTACTCACACTGATTTAAGGTGGAAATTATGAAGTTGATTAATCATTGTTCTCCCTCTAACGATTTGTGCAAGAAATGGGAACTATAAAATGATTAATTAATATCTTTTCCTAAATTACGAGAGAAGTTACGCATTTTAATAACATTATACTTGGGCGCATAAGACTATTATAAATTTTATAAGTCTTTTAAAAAATAATTTTGAACTATCAATGATATTATATGAAAGAACATAAAAGAAAACTATAAGACAACTCTGAGAGAGATGGCTTTGCGTGTGAAATCACTATCTTGTACATATTTTACCCAAAAACCTTAAAAAGGTATAAAAAGCATGTCAAGTATATGCGATTCTTTCAAAAATCTACTCTACAGAAATCAACCTTCCACAAAGCATCAACAATTTCAAGACATCAACTTAAGATATTAAGGCAAATAAATCCATTTAAATCATCGAAAAACGCGCAATAATATAATTTTCTACCAAAACATTGCCAATATTGTACTCCTAACAAATATCACTTTTAACCTTATTTCTACCTCTACAGTGAGTTTCCCATTAAAAATATTCTTAACAGAGTGCAAATCATGTTTCACGTTTCATTCATGTTTCATAGAATACTTATCCAATAACCCATCTTCCCATCATATTCTACTCTATCCTGATAGAAGAATATTCACAACCTTCTCGTGGTTTCTATTGAACAATGACAAGTTAATATCCCGAACAATAAATATCACTGCTAAAGATTGAGTTCTTAATATTTGTTGACCGTATTATAGCTGGAAGCAATTGTGTACCTCCTACATTAATAGCAGGTATGACCACCTAACCGCTAATGCCATACGACCAGGCTGCACACGGTACCTTTCGACGCAAAGCAGCGTCATTTTTAATCACTTTTCATTGGGTCATTTTTCAAATGTCTATACTTGTAATCCTGTAAAAAAGATGAATAGGACTATATTCTTAACCTTTTTTCAAATTTTTAAATTTGTTTCAAAATTTCAAAGTATTAATACGAATATTATAATAAGAATATTATATCATTGAGCTTGCAATCATTGCGTTTTTCAATGATTTAAATGGAATTATTTGCCCGAATATCTTAAGTTGATTTCTTCAAATTATTGATGTTTTTTGGGAGATCGGTTTCTGTAGAGTAGATTTTTGAAGGAAACGCATATACTTGGCGTGCTCTTTTTTGCCATTTTTAAGATCTTTTTGGAGGGATTTCACGCCTTTTTGAATAAAGATTTAATTACTATTAATCAAGTTGATTTCAGCCTACAGGAGAAATGCTGTGCATTTTTTTAAATTAAAGCAACTTATTTAGTAATGTAATAAATTGTTCGATTTTATTCAAAAAGTCTCGTAATGTATTCTTAAATGAGACTAGGATCCAATTTTGCTAGTCATCAAAGAACGGGAATTGAAGAGTGACAAGGTACGCAGTTATCAATAGCTTAGTAATTTCGTAAATCGTTACAAAATAAGTACGTTTTCCTTTTTCCTTATGTGTAAACGGATTAAGCATTGATTTTTGTTAAAATAATACATACCCTGAAACATTGAAAGTATACGACGGGTTTATAATAGAAAAGTGATTATTATTGCCATGAAAGCAATACGTAATTTGTTTAATATTATTATGTTCTTTAAGCCTATACACAAGTAGGAAAGAGAACGACTCTTATTCTGTAGCGAGGTCCATACAGGATAATTAATATCATCACTACCGAAAATTATTGACGACATTAGTGATCGTTTGCAATCGATATTAAAGAAATGTATATTAAATATTAATGAAATTTTGATTTTTTAGAACCAAGCATCGCGTACTGGTAATCTGCAGCGCTAGGTACCCGCCGCATTATTTATGGTTATGGTCTATGGGAAAGAAAATCTTGAAAAATGATGTTAAAACTTAGATTTTGCAGAATCGCATCATGAGATCTTAGCAGCAAATGCACCGATTTTGATCAGATTAGACATATATGATTAAAGTTTTTCACATGCAAAACTCCAAACAATGTATGCGTTAGTGCTAGCTACGCTCCGCATGTAAAGTGTGTGTAAAAAGTATTCGTACAGCGAGTAAATTCAAACAAAACTTTGTATAACTCAGTCTATTTATAAAATTTTATAAAACGGATAATTGGTATATATTTTCATAGATGCTTAGAATCAATTTCATAAAAAAACTGCATAGGTATTCAAATAATTTTCGAAAAAATTCCACAAAAGGAGGAAAAAATAGTCGCGTAAAAAGTATTTTATTTTTAAACATAAAAGAAAACCGGTGAAAACACACCGTTTGGACGAATAATCGTAATTGTCCTCAAGTAACCCGACTCCAGGTTAGGAAACGTGTCTATGTAGAAGGGGAAACAATACCTCATCGCTAAGCGCAAGGTACACTAGTGGACTGTATTACTAACGCTTCTTCGTAGTAAAGAAACCATCGGTTGGCGAGCGTACAGAGGGATGTCAAACACTTCTCCGCGCTAGATGCATTTTATTGGGGATTGCCTCGTTCGAAGTGGAGCGAGAGCTGTGGTTCATGAGCAGAGAGACTCACTGTTACTAGCAGAGCTAGTCCCGGTGGTTGATAACAGCGGCTTATCTCATAGAGGCTCTACTGACTCTGCGTCCACCTCACGGGGGTTGCTACTAGACGAGGTGGTACAGCTTGGACAACGGAGGAGTATATTATTAGTTCAAGTTGACGCTGTCTGATAAGTGCACCGCTAATCAGTGGTTATCCAAGGAGTGGTCTCCGGGTATCCCAAAACGAATAAAAATCTCAAGGAATCAAGGTAAGATCACCAATTTCAAAAGTACACTAATTTGCCAAACGAGTTAATAATCGCTTAGGTGTCTTCGAATGGTTTGAGAACCAAAGACACTGAGTAAAGTGTACTCTCGAGCGGATATTCGCTGATTGCCAAAAGACTGACAGGTGTGTCTCCGCGTAAGCGCGGAATACTAATTAGCCGCTATGCGGCGCTCGCTTTCCCGAACGAGGCAAAAGCTCGATATAGCTCCACTTTTAAACACAATAATATACACGATTGAATTTTTTTATATGCAAAACTCCCTAAAAATTCGTTTAGTACGGTCCGTGTATTTCATTTCGTGTATCCGTGTACTAAACACTATACGGATTCAAACACGAATATTTTAATTTTACGTGTACACGTGTATTGAATGGTTTCAAAACGAAAATGGTTTGAAAACATGTATTTTTAATACATATGAAATAGGGATCTCTGCTCCCCGGACAGAGTGATCCTGGATTGCCTGTGGGATATCCCTTGCTGACTCCGTTGCTAGACAGTCAGCTCTCTTTTCTGCTAATGGCTTCATCGCTGTCGTAGAGATATCCGGTGACGCTTGACTTTCGCACGTAAAAACGAATGTTAGTTTGGTATAATACTCCTGATGGTGTGCACTAAAGGCCGCTCCTGCCCCAGGAAAGATTCAGCTTTGTGACGTACACTGATGCCACGTCACAATATATAGCTCTAAATGTGCCTAAACAGCATCCTATATCAACACAATCGCTAAATATTAATTCAATAGAAAATCTTTGATGTATATGTCATTTAGAGATTCGAAAAAGAAAAATAAGTAATACAAATCATTTGAAAAGTTCATAAGTAGTTCTTTTGTTTTCTCTGAAACACAAACTTTTTTCAATTGTGATTCTTTCGAAATACATGTTCTATATAGTGTAACTCAACTTAATTAAAAAGTTTTATTTGCAAATTTAATAAATTTTCGTTAATAGTGAGTTCTCCAAAAGAAATGGAAAAACAGCGTTAACTTTTAGTGTTTTACTCTACACGTGTGTATTAGTGTGAATATTACGTTTAGCTGAAGAAAGAACAGCATTTCGTTTACCTATCACTTTTTTTCTATTTAACCGACCAAGTGCTTTTCTACTAAATTATAAATTATATTAACGAAGTGACTATTAATTACGGTGGGGATAATTAATATTAAAAGGAGCGCTCCCTGACGTGGCCTCTTCATTTCCTCGGTTTGAGGGAGAAAATGGACTTCGTGTACAGAAGCAAGTAATAGACTTATAAGGTGATCGAAGTCTTCATTTCCTTCCATGGAATTGGGACTCTAGCAAAGGGAAATGCTAGAAAATGATGAATCTTAAATGCAATTGCAAGAAAAAATTTTTTTCGCTGTATTTCTTGCTTGGATGAAATAAAAATTTATGGTAAACACGTGGGAATGCAAACATGATATTGCAATTTCTTAAATTTTTTAATTAAATATTCACTCAAGAAGATTGTAGTCAATAGATACATGTCAAAATTACTAGTTTAGACAAATATACTGTTACGTCCGGGGTACGCTACCGGGGACTAAATACAGTATTTATAAGAGGTTTAGGCTATGTATGCCTTCCTCGGGATCCTCGGAATGTTCGGGAATCGGGAATTGGTCAGGCTGTTGTCACTTAACCCCTTACGTATATGTGTACCAATAGTTTAATTTATGATATCTCGTTTCGGAGATAAAAATGATACGTTATTACAAGTATGATTTACAATAATCGATTTACCTTATAACTATGATGGTAGCGAGTAACGAAGACCTAATGGCTCGGCATTAGGAGACTTACAAAGGTTTTCACTCGCGGTTTTACGTCGCATCACACTGATTACGGACGGGCGAAATATTCCTTACTTGGATTTTGGTAAAACAATCGGCGCGAGACAAAGGTTACGGCAGGTTTTAAAGGAGTTGACTGGAATTTTGTTCGAATGGTGGGGCCGAATGTCGTGCCGCAATTAATGCTTACTCTGGCGAAATCTATTCTTAAAACGCGAATTATATACTAAGTCGGTCATCGACACACATTTGACACCTGCACGGTTGGTGTGCTGAGGTTGTTAAAATACCAGGTTACAGGAACTCTTGGTTTGAAACAATACTTTTGTTGAAATGTTACACAATATTGAGGTATGATTTAACCGGAACGTAACAATACACATGAATACAATAATAGAAAATGGTTATTTGCACAATTTTCTTAAATAAGTAGTGATGCTTTTAGAGTTATATTTTTTCTATTAATTATAAATAGTTAATTGCGCTTTTTTTTGTAATCCTTACTATCAATCTTTTCTTCTGCTTTTCTGCTTAAAATTAAAATTATCGATCTTTTTTTCTACTTATAAACCTACACTTTATAACTAAAGGTTTATTTTATTTAAGGTGCACCGAAATAAGATGCATCGTTAAAATTTAAGAAATCAAATCCAAATAAATAGAAGTACCTCCTTAAATTAATGCCTCATTAGTTTGCCGTTAATATTTTTAAATAGGCAATTATATTACGTTATAGGTCAGTGGGTCAGTACACTATCGTACACCGCCATAGACATAGGTATACTATCATAGGTATAAATACTAATAAGAATATGAATCGTCACGATTACATTTTCTAGTATTTATGCTTAATTATTATGGGCTCAATCTCAGAGTAAATAATTAATGTTTCCTTTTCTGTAATTTTTGTTTTACTCATTTAACAAGATTTAAATTCTGAAAGCATTTATTTATCTACAAACTATATGCTTACTTCACTTATCATTAAATTTTTATTTATAACCACGCATCTAAAGTGTAGCAATAAACCCGAAACTATTAAACACATCTTAAACTTAAGAACAGCAAAATATATGTATAATAGCCACAAGAATAAAATAAATTATACTTGCCATTATACAAACCATACTTGCATTACCTTTAAACGACTTTTCATAAAGTATTAGCGAGAAATCTATAACTAAAACTTTTTTAGAAACATTGTTTCTAATAAACAAAATTTATTATATGTAAAAAATTATCATAATAGTCGACAATTATTAACGAGTCATATTGGTGTTACTAATGATTTTGGTGTTAATAGTGACAATGTGGTTAATATTGTTGCGGCGGTGGACCGCCGGCGGCCGACCCACCGTCGCTCGAGGAACACCACGAGGCATTTACACTTTGTACACCACTTTATTCACAGATATGTACAATTTTTACGTCTGACACTTTCGCGTACATGTAATGCGATCGCGTCCACAGTCTAGACTGACAGCTTGACAGCTGTCACCGCAATCGATCCCTTTCGACAATCGAGTGTCTTCTTCTCGCGAGCACCAGTTAGCTGTCGCTGCGTACCGGGTGCTCGCAACAATATGTAATGCCTTGACAGAACACTAATGGTAGTTCAATTGTATAGTCCCCCCCCCCCCCCCCCCCCCCCCCCCACACACACACACACACACACACACACACACACAGACACACAAAGAAGAAAGAATATTTATACACACCTTGTGAGGATGGGTTCAGTAAGATAAGTAATCAAATGTATGCGGGATTGTCGGTGGAACAGAAAATATAAATTTTCATTTCATTTAACTACAATACCAATAACAATTTAATTATCAAGGCTGTCAAAGCTCGTCAACTGAAATAGTTTATTGTTTAATCGAGGGTGTAGAATAGAATGTGGTCCACGAATAAATTGATATGTAAAAAAAAAAATTAAAGAGGAGAAGAGAGATTGTGGGAAGCCTGATAGATGTGACCTTGCGAAACGGTGCAATATTCGATTGGATTCAAATTGGCGTTTACTGCGGCACTGAAATAATGGCGCAGGCTTTTTTATCGAACAATCGAATGTTCGTTAACGTATCAGGCGTCAGTCGGAGCGTTCGACTGCACCTGCTGTCCATTCGTCGATTATTCTCGATTATTTCACTGTTAAGTGGAAATAATAGTATTATTGGTAAGAGATCACGCTGCAATGTCATTTGTTGAAATCTTTTGTCTGTGGAACATTTATTAAATTACTGGTTCGCTGAAATCGAAAGAGCTTAACACGTTCTATTCTTGATGAATGCGATAGAGTAGGAAACTTTTCATGACACATTATCTAAAAGCTTATAAAAATGTGTGATAGGTACTTATTTCATTAAGTACCTAACTGATTATTTGATTCCAAGTCGCGAACGTATGTCGAGACAATACTGGTTAACTTGCAGTCCACTGTTATGTCGTTTTAGGTTGAACATGTTAAACAGCGGATTCAGGTACGTAAACTTTCTTCAAGAGGTATAGAAAAGATGGCAGTAATATAGAACACTATGGTTTCAAAGTGCATGCAGTAGCAGCAGTTTCCATAGAAGTAACCTGTTGTATTGCAAACTACTTATTGCGACACAGAACTTCATAACTCCTGATCGTATTGCGTAATTATTGTAACATTCCTTGCCTAGAAATTAATTAATTTCGAACCTTCCAGGTGAAATTGTACAAGTTTCAGTGCTTAGAACTTGGACTTTTAAAGGGTTCATAATGACTCAGATTAATACAATAATTCTGTCATCTTCCTTAACTCATTATTTCCGTCTTTTATATTTAGAATCTAGCGCTATACATACTTTACAGTAGAATATATTGTTACCTTAAAAATGTATTGTAACGAGAAAAATAGCGTATAATCTAGAATCTAGAACACACAATCTTATTGCACATATTCCAGTGCTCCAAATACAAAGGGTCGTGAACCTTCAAGGCCGCTTCATCTTTGTTTCATAGGAAATGGTTTACAACACTACTGCTGCATCAATAGTTGAAGAACTTTATTAAAACATTATTTCGACAGCTCTTTAATTCTTTTTGCCCCTCAATTTCTCCTTTTTAATTTTGCGAGGTAACGAGCTCTCTTTAGCGACTTCATTTCCTGCAAGCAAGGAAAACCAAATTCTAAAACGGCTGTTGTAGACTACAATACAACCTCGATTTTCTGGAATACTACGAGATTCAAAACTGAAGCATTCTTTTGGCGACTAGTTTTATTACCTATATTAACGCATTAATATCATTGAACTATCATTAAACTATCATTAAACTATAATATTAAAGCATTGCTTTAGTTTCAATTGAGTAGTATCAATTGAGTTAGTTTCAATTAAGAGTAATTAACAGCAGTTATAAATAATTCGGTTGTTGATCAATTGAGGTTCTACTATACTTTATTCTTCGTTGCATTGAACTTTGTACTGTGTTGTTTCGATATGAACTCACGACCTAAAACTAAAAACGTATACAGGATGTCTACTGAAACCTTTAAGAGCAATTATCTCCTAAATTATTCCAAGAGTTCAAGGTGACATGTGTGTTTTTAAATGAAATTATATATTTTCATTTAGGCAGGCATATAGCCCATTTTAAGACGAATTCATTGATCTATAGCACTTTGGTCTTTCAAGATGTTTGTAGATTATGTGGATGAGTATTATATATTAAGTAGAGATGTTAAATTTGTTTAAGTAATAAGTTAAAAGTTTTTTAGCATGAAGACAACAAATAAAATTAGTTCAAATTCGAAATGAAAAACATCACAAAAATTCACTATTTCTTACTATTCTTCCTGAACTTCATTCATTTATATATCTTTTAGAGGATTTTTCGTGTGAGGCCCAAAGTAGTAGAATAACAACAAATTCGAGTTTTCAATTTGGAAAGGATCTAAAAAGTTCGCCATTTACTAGTACTCTAACTTTATTTCTTCAAAGATCTATTATAGAAAAGTCATCACCATTCGTTCAAATAACCAATAATAAAAAATACAGCACATTGGCTGAAAATATTCTTATTTTAAATGAACTGAAGGAGTTTTGAATAACTTACCCAGAGAGCACACGATGTCTTCAAGACATCCATTTTATGTCTATTTTATGTCTGTACGTCCTACGACATAACGTAAATGTCTTAAAAACATCCGGTAGCATACGTCTTACGGACTTCTGAAATTTGCATCCATAGGACCTCTTAAAGACACAATACATAGATGTCTTAAAGATATTCGGAAACGTCCTTAAGACGTATTGTAGGATATACTGTGTGGATGTCTTAAAAACGTCTGAAATTAACGTTCATACAACGTACCATAAGACATCCCAAATAGCACACAGACATCTTAAAAACGTCTTAAAAACATCCAGTAAAGTCCTAAAAATGTCCAAAAGACGTCTGAGATGTCCGATGTTACAAATCAGTATGTCTTTAGGACGCCTTAAGAAACATTTATAAGACGTTTTAAGGACGTTCAGATTACATATATAAGACATTCAGACAAAAATCAGACGTTTTTAAGACGTCCAAAAGCGTAAGTATTTAGGACGTTCATGTAGTGTGTCTTTAAGACGTTTTATAGATGTGAACTTTGTAAGTCTTTAAGATGTACGCTTTTAGATGTTTTTAAAACGTCTAAATTATGTCGTAAGACGTTCAGGCATAAAAAGAGCATAAAATAGACGTCTTCAAGACGTCGTGTGCTATCTGGGATACTACATGGATGCCTTAAAAACGTTCAAAATATGCATTCATAAGATGTACTATAAGACATACTACACGGATGTCTTAAAAGCGTCCGAAATTTCCATTCATAAGACGTACCATAGGACATACGACATGGATGTCTAAAAAACGTCTAAAATTAAAGTTCAGAAGACGTACCATGTAGACATGCTACATGGACATCTTAAAAGCGTGTTAAATTTATATTCTTAAGTCATTTAAAGATATATCAGATGGATGTTTTAACAACCTCTGAGATTATAGTCCTTAAGACGTCTCAAAGACGTATCAGGTGGATATCTTAAAAGTGTTTAAAATTATTATCCTTTAGACATCTACGAGGCGTATTATACAGGGTGTCCCAAACTAAGTGCGGGAGCCGGAAATGGGAGATTCCTGGGGTGATTCTAAACAACATTTTCCTTTGCAAAAATCTCCTCCGAAGCTTTGTTAACAAGTTATTAACGAAAAACTCCGACCAATCAGAGAGCAAGTCCCGGTCTTCTACTCGATACATATATCGACCTGGAATCTAACGTGTTAAGGTATCTAAAATATCTGTATGATGTACCGAAGACGTCTCAAAGACCTCCTATTTTGTAATATAAGGCGTTCGGAAGTCTTGAGTAGGACGGTTGTAGAACCCCAGACAGCACCATACATCCAAAGGACGTCCATTTAATGTTCGATTCACATCCTACGTCCATTATGAACATCCTTAGAATGTTCGTAATACTTAAATTTTGGATGCTGTAGACTGTAGAATATCTGTTTTGTAGGTTACTTTTGACATCGCGCACGCGATACATTAACACAAACGTGAAAATGTATCGCTTTAGCATATTATAGATTATAAAATATTGTTTTTGCTGAAAATGTTTGTTCGCGTAAAAATTGCAGTAAATTCGTACTTAGAAGACTGGCTACCACTCCGAAGGACCCAAGTTTCAAATTCTGACTACGCCGCCATACTTTAGAATGAAGACTTTTATCGTGTTTGTATGTTTCCACTTTTCGATAGGAAAAATCTTTATAATAAGATTAATTATTATTCTCATAATGTGGTGTAGTGTTTATTATCATGAAAAATTCCATGAAATAAAATATAACTGCGCATAATATTATTCCACAGTTGAGTTTAAAGTGGACTTCATGCATGGTGTGTGTTTTCTTGTGTGAATATTAATAAATAATATTATAATGAATTTTCAATAAAGATATGTTCTGTTATAAAGTTTGTAATTTTTTTGTGTAGTAAAAGATTTATTTTATAAATTTCCTTACGTACATCGTATGCACGAGTGTCTGTCTCGACATTGTCAAAACGTACATTAGATATCTACATACTATCTAGGACATTACTTATAAGACGTCCTGAATGTTTAGAACAAACGTCTTTAAGTCGTCCTGGAGACATCTGTATGACGTTCTACAGATGTCGTTAGGATGTCTTAAATGTTAGGCACAGGATGTCTTTATGACGTTATTAAGATGTCTCTTTGTGCTATCTGGATAGTTTCGAATGATCCCGTTAGAACAATTTTCAATTAAGATAGCTACTAAAAATACGGTGTCGAATGTGTCGGGGATGAACAAGTTTTTATTCTACAACGCAGCATTCGCGCAGAAACCGTTCGTACATGAATAAGCACAAACTTTAAATTATTCTAATAAATCTGCTGTCGGTGTTTGAAATATCCTCGCAATCGCGTTCGCGTCAGCATAAAATACTATGGGAAATATAAATCGTGATCCGCGGAGGGAAACGAATCGAATGTTCGGGTCGTTCGCGAAATAAGTAGACCGTATGGAGATTTCAATAATTGGCCGTAACGAAATTCAACAATTTGCCTATTATAAGCTTTTCATTTTTGTTTACAAGAAATGTGAACATAATTTGTAGTGTTATTTCTACACAAGCTCGTAAGTTAGAATCTGATGGAAATTTGCGAATGTTTGAAAGGAAGTTCGATTTTATTATCGCTTCACATGCGAGCTCATATGCAGAGCTCAAATACAGAGTATCAGAAATCGAAATAAAAACATTAAAAAATCTCCGATGATTTGGAAGTTTTAAAATTTTAACATTTCGAATATTCGGCAGTTTGGAAGTACAATATTGGAACACTTCAGAAATTGAAGATTTCGACCCACTAATTGATTTCAACTTGTAAGTATACAATCGAATCTGCATCGAAGTAATACTATGTCACACCAGCTGTCAACCTGTTAAATAAAAACAGTAAATATTATCTTGAAATACACATTTAAAATCATCTCATTGCAGTGGTTCAGTATTAAGATTCAGCAGCTGGAAATTTATCGAATTAACTACCTTTAAAGTTTAAAAAGAGTGCCATTACAAATATACATAGGTATACGTTTGGTGCAGATATCGAGAGTTATAATTCAACTTGAAGTTGTATACAGAAGGAAGAATACAAATTTAAGACCCGTTTCGGTGCCGAATGAAATGTCTGCGTTCGTGCTACACACGCGACAAATTTACCCTACGTTATAGCGGGCAGACCATCCGCGAAACTGTGAATATTTCTATAGAATATTGTAAGTACTGAAGAATTCAGTGCAAAAACCTGACTGCTCCAGTTTTTAAAATTTTACAATATTGATAAAAAAATAGTATATATTAAACTTACATTAAAATCCACACAAATAGTAGGTTTTTTCTAAACATTGGTGATAATCGCTTTGTGCACGAAGCTCTAAAATTTCATTACTCCCCGTACAAATCAGTTAGAAATAAGTTAGCATTGTTTTTAAACGTATATTAAAAATCATTGCCTCTTAAATTCACGTTTTTATGTATAAATTAAACTTTTATATTCCTGAAATGATGTCCTGAACCGCTGAGCCCCTGATAACGAATCCTAGAGAAGAAAAAGGTAATCAATTTGAACAGTAACTTGCTAACAGCCATTTTAATGTTTCATTTTGGTATTCAAGGAAAGATTTGACTTTAATTGTCCTTGTTTCAAATTACATTCCATTTCACGACGAAAGATGACCGCAATGCATCACTCTGTACACAATTCGTTTGTTTCCCGGCTAAAACGTTACGAGGATGTAAGGAGCACAGAAATAAGAGAAAAAGGAGTAAGTTATTCTTCTTCATTGCTCTTTATCTTAACCGCCCCGCCCTTTTCTTTTCAGTGTAGTCACTCTTCGCCACGTTGCGAGTTCCACCCACGAATGTATCGTTATTTGCAATAAACGAGATCTCCCGTGAAACAATTATTTCCTCGCAAAAGTTACATTGCAGCTGTTGCAAGGCATTGCGATCGATGTGCGTTTACTTATTTTTGAAAACGCAAATGCACTTCGTTCTTGGTTTTTATCCCCTTGATTCAGCAATCATTGATGAAATGAAATATTTTATATATTTCTTTTTTTGACGAATATAAAATAGCTTAGTATTTATTGATAATATCATATGTCCCAAAGCAAAATTATTGAGACACTGACGTGGCGTATTGGTGTATGCATATACGTTACCATGCGCTAGATTAATTAACTCTGATTCTTTTATCTTATTCGAGTCAGTTTTTCTTTTTATAATCATAGTTTATTCAAACATTATATTTTGATTATATAGGGAGTAACAAGTATACGTTGAAATACATATTTGAGAGGCTGGTAAGGAAGCCCCCATACTCTTATTATATATACATATATGTGTTGTCTACGTGATCTTTTTAACCCTTCTTGAGAGCTGTAATGTACTGGGCGCATACATAAGGACTCTTCGCAGGCATCTGCTTTAGTTAAGTTTTTCAGAGAATCCTAACGAAGACGTTACAACGATTTGTTCGAAACTGATAATAATGAACCGTCTTTCCTCGAGTTCTTTTGACATCATAAGAAATATCAAAAATATAGGTTTCAGCGAGGAAGGTAAACAGAAGCTCTCGCTAACGGATTTAAGCCAGACCTATTTCGATCACTCTTTTCAATATTGAAAACTGTCTTTGCGAATATCTCGAAAACTAAAAGAGATCGCCGGGTATATGTATACGGAAAAGTTGTTCAGAATGATGACCTTGACAATATATTCCAAGGTCATTGAAATCGGAGGTAGCTCCCCTAATCTATATATTTATTTAATATTATGCGGCCTTTTTTTGCCATCCTGCATATATTTTTAATATTATTTTACACTCTACATATGTTACAATTTTTATTAACACTAATCACTTTTTCGATTTTCTATTTAAGTCAAAATAATTTGTTATATTTATTAAAAATGAAATATTCACGATTTCTTACTTATCTATGCGTATAATTGTTTATTTTCTTTTATGAGCATGTCAGCGTCAAAACATTTTAAGGGGCATAGATGATGATTGGCTCGATATCGTTAACTGCATCAAGCTCTTGAATGAATTTATGTTAAGGATTTATTGTTAATCTACGTGCACGTGCAGCCTTGACGATGTGTAAATGAGGTGGCACTCTCTTAAGAATGTTTGTTTAAAAGATGCATAGAAAGAGGAAAGTTTGGAATAGCAAGCAAATCGACCACCGATTCGAAGCGAAGTTGCGAAAGGTCACGGATGCCCTCTTCAATTACCCTAAGCTCCATAACCTTGAAAGATTACGGACGATAAACTATTAGCGTGATTAACGGTTTCGCGTAATAGATAATAACACGGTATTTAAAAAATTTGCTACATTGATGTTACAGAGTGAATGCATATTTATAATACTAATAAGTCTTCTCGTTTATGGAATAAAATAAAAATAAAAATAAAAATTTTAACTTTACTTATACTATAACGAAATTCTCAGTGACTTGTTTAATTGGTTGCTATTGTGAGAATCGTATAAAACATTAATGTTTGGAATAGGTTACATAGATAGAATATTTTATCTTAAAATTATTACGCAAATAAAAAAGTGGACTGTTGTCGATTTCTATCTAGTTTGTATATTATGAAAGCGAAAATAGAGTTAACAAAAGTTTGCATGACACTAACCAACACTTAAGTTCCAGTTTGGGTTTCGGGATCCCCAAATCGATTCTTATGCTCAACATGAAGTATCCGTATAAACTTCGTTTATATTGAAAGATAAATATTAGACAAAAGTGCCTAATTTAGCAGTGTATAGTGGGAGAACAAATAAGTCTGGGTATGGCCAAATACAGTGTGGATTTGGTTCACGAAATCAGATAGATACGATTGTGTTTGCAACGTTTGCAGAAAGAGATTTAGGTGTAATGGTGCCACAACTGCACTCCGAAGGCACATTCCAAGCCAGTGTAGTGAACTTCTGGAATTAGAAAATAATAATAATAGTAAATAGTAAATAGAAGGACTAGTGTTACATTAGATGAAAAGTCACTACTCATAAAAGCGAAAGCAATAACGAAAGCAATTGCTAACATGATCATTCTAGATTGTCAACCGTTCACGCTTGTTGCTGACGCAGGATTTAATAATTTAATGCACGTACTTGAACCGAAATATAAAATTTCAAGTCGCACGAAATTTGCAGAATCTACCGTCAAAAAATATGAAAGTGAAAGCATAAGGAAAAAAGAAATCATCATGAACGACAGAAAAAATGTAAGTTTATTTTTCCCCGTTTGCTTATACAATGCACGCCCTACATTGTTTGCAATGCGTTGTAGTTAAAAAATATCTTTACCTATAGATTTATACACAAAATTTATTAATCTTTTCAATGTTTTGAATCAGACACGAACTTTCGCTTTTACAATGGATGGGTGAATGTCGCGTCGTGGAGTAATGAAAATTACCTATCATTGACCATTCATTATTCAAATGATAATTTTGTAATGCACTATTACACTATAAAAATTAATCTTATGCCAGAGACACATACCGCCGAGAATTTAAACCATTTCTTGGAAATAAATTTAAATGAATTGTGTTCGAGCGGCATAATAAAAGCCATAAGATTATGCGATACTTACAACCATATTCATACTAAGAAAACAATAAGAAAGATACAAGTAAGCAATAAGAAAGTACTAAGTACCCACTAGAATAAGTCATAAACATTTCATATAAATGTAACATATTATTTTCAATTAGTAATAAAAGACACAAAAGACGCTTGTTCCGAAGAATCAATAAATATTTTAAACAAATGCAGAAAAATCATCCGATTTTTCCATCGCGCTCGACCTGTGCGTATAAAACTGCAAGCGGAACAAAAATATTTAATCCCGATCGCAAACCATTGAAACTGATTAGGGACGTAGAAACACGGAGGAATTTGCAATTTGAAATACTTAATCGGTTGCTTGAAGTGTGATGGTTGTTAAGCAGTATTCTGCATGAAAACAATATGCCCAATATTATTAATAGCCACGAGTGGTGCATGATCGAGTAATACTATCAAGCATTAAAAATGTTCAAAGAAGCCACAAATATTACAAAAATAGAAAATAAGCTAACGCTACCGAGACATCTCCCAATAATAAATGGACTAAAAGAAACCGTGATGAACATGATATCAACAATGTTACAAGGCCACTAACAGAAATTCTGACATATAATGCAATTCTACGAATCTTAAACTTTAAAAATAATTTGCTTGTCGTACTGGAAAGAAGATTCCAGGACATTGAAAAATCAGTATCTCTGATGATCACAATGGTCATGGATCCTTGTGTGAAGCACAAATTATTAATACCGGAAAAGAAAAAAGAAGTGTTCGCTTTGTTACAAGAAACAGTTAAACCCTACATCACGGATGCAAATAACGATTCAAGCGTGGATGCGAATCAAATGTCAGGTGAGTATGAAACTACTGAAACTTTATGTAATAATTTGCTTAATGTAACAATTTGTAATTTTTCTGTTTTACAGAATCACAACCTTCAGTTTCACACCTTTCGAACAGTTTATTTTTATTTTTTAAAAACATTGCTCAACGGAAACAAGAATCAATTATTGGAACAATAGAAACGGAAATTTATTCATACATTGTAGAACCAGTTGTAGCATTCGAAAACTGCATACTTGAATGGTGGAGAAGCAAGGAAGTGCGTTTCACGTTTGAAATTGAAAAAACAAAGTAATTGCTACATCTGCTGGTTCTATAAGTTTATTCTAGATACTTTCAAAGTATAGTAAATCTGGTAACGCGCATACAACATACAACATGGTAATACTGCATACCCAATAGTATAGCAGAAAAGAACTTGTCTGTAGTATTTCAGATCAAGTCTGCAAAAGCTAATTAATAATATAATATTTTTTGAGGTTTCACAGGGATTTTTAAGTTTTAAATCTTGTTTCGCAAGCAATACACATTTAAAAAATCTTGTGTCTTTTGTCTTTTATACTCTAAAGCTACAAAATGATGTTTTATGTTTTCTTTTAGAACAAAATTCACGTAAGAAAATAGTTCATTTTACTTTCTGAGTACTGCATTGTTCTAAATTTTTCCTTTTTTGTTATACCTTATAGAAGAAGAACGCATCATTTAGTCTTCAGCGCAGTCGGTAAGTATTCTAATACTTAATAAGAAAAATAAACAGTTGAAGAATCAAAAAAGGAAGAATACAGCAATGCAATGCAAAGGGAAGCTTCCAGTAGCGGTCATAAGTTTACGACAACTTGGTGAAAACGTTGTCAATCTTTGGACTCTGGTAATTTCGTAAAAAGAAGTCGTACAATAATCATCCTATAGTTATTTTAAAGGTTGAACCCTCTCCTTTCACATCCCTAAGTTGAATTTTTCAGAAAATCCTTTTACACTAGAAAACAAGTAAAAAAGTGAAGATAGTTTTACTTCAAAAAGTTGTTTAAATTCAAACAGCTCCCAAAAGTTTAAACAATTTTTCACGTAACTAAAATCACCATCAATTTGAAGACTAAAATCTCTTCTTTATAATGCTCTCCTAAAAGATTATACATAATATTCTTTTTGCAGTTTCATTCCAATTGAGGCAGGTGTGACAAAGCTTAAAATAGCTTAAAACAGCCGAAAACGTCTAGTTTGAGGTTGACACGCTTTTTTTAATAGGAATGAATGAGCGAAAAAAAATCGTGCATCAATTTTCAAGAGAGAGTTGTAAAGAGAAGGTTTTAATCTTCAAACTGATGGTGATTTTAGTCGCGTGAGAAATTAAAAAAATTTTTGACAGCCGTTTAAAAGGATTTTCGAAAAAATTCAACTTAGAAATGTGAAAGTAGAGGGTTCAAGCTTTAAAATGAGCTTAGGATGATTATTGTATGACTTTTTTTCATGAAGTGACAATGGTCCAAATATTGACAACGTTTTCGCCAGGTGGTCGTAAACTTATGACAGCTACTGTAAATATCGTCTCAGCGAGAATCAAAGAAAATTGAGAATCAGTTCTATCGAAGTGGATAAGAATCCATAAAACGATAACTTTTTGCATTTTTTTTCTAAACATATTAAAGGAAAGTGCTTATTTCACGGTATATAAAAGGTTGCGCAATAAAACCAGCCTGAGCGTGATAAATCGTTTCTCCTCGAACCAGATAACTAAATATGATATTCCAAACACGTATACGCGATCTTTAGGCCGTTTATGGAGGATAAAAACATGATAAATGATGGTTCAATCAATGGCTACGTTTCGATAAGGATCCTTCGTCGACGTGAGGGAACTATTTGATAAATCTTCTGACATTAATGATAGACAAGAAGTGTGTTTAATTACAAACTAACTGTCGTGGTATTTTTTAACATTGAGGAAACAATATAATTTCGTGTAATTTTATGACATGTTGTTCATCAAATTTTACCCATTTACAAAATGATTCATTAAATTTATTTTCCAATTCCTAAGAATTGCTACATGGATTATTCAATAAATAAAAAGACAAACGACTGCTGATTTAATATTTTTCAACATTATCCCCTTTTACAATTATGCACTTGATTCATTTTTTTACTGCCTTTATTGAAAGAATTCTCTATCTTGCTATCTGAGTTACTTTGGCATGTTTGTTTTCACTTTTCTGTTGATGTTAATTGATTCTACGTAAAGATTCCACCAAGAGGCCAAACAAAAAGAAATCTGATGGTGTGAGATACAGATTAGAGGACCCCGTTTCACGTGTATTTTCGATACATGGGTACATGTGAAATTAAAATATCCATGTTTGAATCCGTGTAGGGTTAATGTACAGGTACACGTGTATTGAAATACAAAGACTGTACTACACGGATACTCGGTTTCGGATCTGCACAGGTACACAGATCCTGAAATACACCGGTATACGTATTTTGAAATTCACGGATACACGGATGCAAAAATACACGGATACACGGATGCAAAAGTACACGGGTATACAGATTCAGAAAGACACGGGTACACAGATGGATTTCAAAATACACGGGGAGAACCGGAACTATGTGCATGGGTAGGTATACGTGTACCGTATATATTTTTATAATGTTTTCCATAAAATAAGCCCATCCGTACGTCTGGAGGAAGGCATCATGCTACTAACGTGGAAATATCCCGAAGTGTAAATCCAATTTTTATGAAACTTGGCATACTTGTAGATTAGCCTTTTTTATTTGCTAATATCCAAGTTAAAGGGGTATACACTATCGCCAAGTGTGCAAACTATCTCGAAAACTATTGCGTCTAGCGAAATGGAGTAAAAGAGGCGATTGCATACTTTTCAACGACGAATCCACCTATATAAACAGTTTTTGAAAATATCAATTAGTTTAAAAAATATATTAAAAAGTAGCATATTTTTTTGCTTTCGTCGATTAAATGTTGATCAACCTTTTTATAAATTTGTATGTGAATACTATGAACCGAAACATAAAATACGGATAAAATAGTTTTGAATTTTTACACTATAAACGAAATAACAATTCTAGTTTGATTACAGAGCTCCTGACACAAGTGGCTTTATGAAAAACATACCTTCATAATGGTTTCATTGTTATATTATAGTATATATTGTTTATTGTTCACTAAACATACATAATAACACCGCTAGTGAATACTCACAACGTCTCGCACTTGTTGCAAACAGTTCGATGGCTTCAGTGTTGATGACTTTCGCATAAATGAAAGTGTACCAAGTCAAAATGGTTCATAAACCATTTCTCATGAGTAATTGTTTATCATATTCAAACAATTAGACTTTCGCTAGTAAACATTATTTAATTGAAAAAGTTTACAAGAAAGTCCAGCAGCCGAGCGCGATAAGGTGCTGATTCCATAAAATGGAATTCCAGGTATGAGGTTCGACTCTTATGATAACGTTTTTAATTTGTTTTTTCAATTTTTATGTTAAATAATTCTAATTTTCATATACCTTTTCATAGATTAGAATTGTTTTGTAATATAAATAATCTTGTTTACTGGCGAAACTCTAATTATTTGAATGTGGTAAATAATTATTCGTGAGAAATTATTTCTAAACCATCTTCATTTGATACATTTTCATCTATGCAAAACTCACTGACACTGAACCCATCGGACTGTTTGCAACAAGTGCAAGACGTGGCGAATATTCACTAACGGTGTTATTATTTATACGTTTAGTGAATGATACTCCGTGCTCGCAACAATATTTTCAAAATATGTTTTATCACATAGTTTCCTTGCGTCGAGCTGCCGCGTGCTCCAGGCAGAAATACGTGAAACTTCGCCGTATCCGCCCTGGAAGTCCCTTGGCAAAAGGGACCGCTGTCTGGATGGGCGACAGGCACTTTCCGTACCAGTTAACGAAAGATTTGGAAAACTCACGGAAACTTACAGTGTAGGTACGGCGGAAAGATTTGCTAGCTCGTCGGAGAAAACAGGTCGTGGGTCGGAAACGCTAGAAGGAAGTTAGCCTTTACGACAGGGCAAGAACGTCACAGCGCGTATTTTCCGCAGGTATTTGTTACAATAAATGATCAGCTGTAGGATACGGCACGGCAACGAAAGATAATTACAGATGTTCGGCAGTACGTTACGACACGCGTCCGCGACAATCGGCACGCGTGGACTCGCCAGTTACAAAGAAATGCGTTGGTCGAAATGACGCAGAAACGACGCCGGAACAACACCGGAAAGCAACAGACATTAATAAATACAATGGGATATGCCCTTGAAGGAAACCAGAATCACGTCTAGCATTACGGCACTCTGTGCCCAAAAGTCCTTTTTAAATAAATCACGGCAATTTCTTTTTTTTACAATCATTCTTATTTGAGATACCCCTTTTTATTAACTTAACCCTTGCGTTTCTACGATCCGGTCACGAAAGACCCGTCACAGAGAGCGCGCATAAGTCACGTGCAGCGTTGCTACAGAAAGTAAGAAGCTTCGAGGAAAGAGTTCCCTAACGTTCCCCACTGCTGCCGTGCCAGGGAAGTGGGAAGGGTGAGGTTGTTGAGAATCACGGGGGTATGAGGTGACGATTGTCCAAATCGTACTTTCTGTAGCAACCCTGCCTCTACCTTCCCTGCTCGCGCTTCGAAATTTTAAACTTCGCCAAAGGCAATGTGTTTGGTGAAAGCATGTATAAACAATACAATGTAATAACAGCAATAGTTTTTTGCAAATATCTCGGAAATTAAAGACATAACCCAGACGTAACCGACACCTAACCCAGACCAACTAATTGTAAAAAACAATAGATAAACGGTGGTCACGGCTCTTGGAACGCTGCTGCGGACGTGCACGTATAATACAATGTAGTGGCAGTAATAGTTTTTTGCAAATATCTCGGAAATTAAAACCGTCTGCAAATTTTTTCAAAAGAAATAGTTATTCAATATAACGTGTTTTATAACATATTTGAAAATCATCGAAATCAAAAGTAGAGCTCTTATAGCAGATAAGTACCCACAAAATAAATGTAACAAAACTACAGTGAATCTCATAATGCTCCTGTCATGGTCTGCATCTTATCATATAAGCGGATATTAAATTCGTCGCATTATTTCTGCACCGAGCACAGCAATGCAGTTACGATACTGAAATTCCGCGGCATCTGCAGGAAAATTAACTACTGCAGTTTTTCCTCGAGGATCTAGGGACGATTTATACCCTGTCTTTGACATTTATGTGAAAACGCGCGGAAGAATATTATTACTTCCGCTATCACTGTTTAAATCCAACTATCTTGAAAATTCGTTTTTATTGTTGACAAAACGTACGCGATTCCCGTCGCAATCCTCGCCGCAATTTATTTGTCTTTCGAGAGCTGAATTTTTTATGCTTAATATCTGCGAATGCGTCTTCACGTTTATCAGATATTCTGCGTAGACTATGGAAGCTCTCTTTCGAAATAATAAATATATGGGAACTCAAACATTGTCGGTATTTAATTGAAAAAAGATAATTAAGGATTTAGAGTTGTAGCGACCACCAAGCCAGTTTTCGGTGTAGAAGACCGAATCGCCGATGTATACAGACTTATCTTGCTGGGGCAGAACGGCGCCATGAAAGACATACAAAGCAATTAGATAGCCGCCCTGCCCGTGCGTGAAAAAGGCGATCGGGCAACGTCGCCGATTAGAGACGACAGAAGACCACAGTGCTCTTCGAGTCAAATACGGCAAGCATTGACGTGCTGAATAAACGAAGCATTTTTACACTATCTACGTGTGTACTAATTTACTATAACCCATTCACTACAGAGTTATAAATGTTAGAAGTAGTTAATACTGAGGTTATAAGGCAGATTGACATAAATCGCATTCTCAAAAAATTGAGTGTATGATTTAAACATTGCCTACAAGACAGAATTTATGTTTTTTGCTAGAATTTATGTTTTTTGATAGAATATGATATTGACCATATTTTCCATTGAACTGTTGTCGGCTTGTTATCTACCTACACATACGTGTCTGTATGTGTGTAATTATCAACAGTGGTTTTTTAACGACACGTTAATTTCCTTGCGTAAGAAATAATAAGAATAATAAGAGGGTTATATTTGATTTTTGTATATTGTTATTATTGCAGCTAAATATAAAGTTGATGTCAGTGATATGAATGTCGATGAAAATACTGTCGGTGATTTCATCATGTCGATGGATAAGCAATGTCGGTGAAATTGGTCAAATGCTGTCGATAAAAGCATTGTCAGTTATCATACCAACCCCCTTTGGAAGCAAGAGTTTAGTCACATTCACTTGTCTGAACTATGCTATACTCACATTTTTTCTAACATACTCATCTATTTCATAATGTCAAATGTTTATTAAAGCTTACAAATACAAGACACTTATATAGATATGCGAAAAATTAAATTAGCGAAACAATTAAGAACCCCAAAACATCGCCAAATTCATTACGAAAGGAATTTTTCTCAAAAATTGTCTTTGTCAATATTTTTTATGATATTTATGACTCAAGTAGTAATATTACGTTGAATATCTTACATTGAATATGAATATCTTAAAAAAATATTGAGTATGTGAGTATATAATGGATATTTTAGTAGACACAATAACGAAATCAATGAGAGTGCAAAGTCTCAACGAAATCAGTGACCCGAAGATCTTACACTCTCCTTGTAAGCAAAACTTTACAGACTATCCATGGTAGTACTACGTTCCACATAACTTTTCACGAAAGTTCGTCGAATATTTTCTCTCTCATGGGCTCCAGCAGCACTATCGTGAAATCAGCCCCCGTAAAAAGGTCCTTGGCTGCACTGCATGAATGAGTATTAATTTGGAAGTTCCTCCTCTTTCGTTTGCTAACCACGTTCTTCTCTCTACGAATACTCTTTTACTATAGAAGATTGGTCAAAGCATTCGATTGACCTAAATCAAGAGGAATCAAAATCTCGTGAAAATCCCTCGTTCCATACGCGCCGACACTGTCCTGCGACGTCCCGGCTTTGTAAGCGGCACTTTGATTGCTGTGTAATTAAGGTTAACGAGTGCTTTAACCTTTCTTTTCAACCTGTTTTTATTTCATGTTGGTCAACTTGAGTGAACTCGAGGAAAGGGGATGAATTTACTGTCAGATGTATAGCACTAAGAAAATTGTTTGCTGCTGTGGAGTAAGACTTTCTCTACCTTAGTTGAAAGAGATTCTTTCAATATACATACAGCGAAATTAAAGGATCATTAATATACTGCAGATATACGTAAATTTGCAGTATATCAAAGTTGAAAAGTTTTGCCATTTTAAAAAATTCCATATTTTATCAGTTCATAAATTCTATCTACGAGTTTTTCGACATAAATAAATAATAATGTGATGTATACACATAGTGCGTGTACCACTCGACTTATAGGTTTAGTAACTTCCTTGTTATATCGGAAGTGTGTTAGTTTTTCAATGCAAACCAGAAACTCGGAAAATATTCGGTATATGTAACTGCATTCAACAGAGATCAAATAGTGTTCGATGAATGCTTGATCATTGTTAAAGATATGTGCATGTCGCGAGTGAGCCAATGAAATAATGCTTTTTTTCAGAACGAAGCATTCGATGCGATTTCAATTTCAACACTTGTCTGCAAATATCAACACTATAGTGGACTTTAACTTTCATGTCTTATTTCTTTTGTATTATTTTAATTAAGGGGATGTTCCCGATTAAAAGGCTACAAAAAAGGTCACTTTTAAGTTTTTGTCTATGATAAACTAAACAAGATGACAATATGTGGTTTCTGGCATTTTATTGAGTTTTATGGACATTTATGTAATCGTAATACTTTCTTACTTTATGCGAGCATTAAGAGCGTCTGTGCCACGATCCATAACGATCATTTAGAAATAACTACATTTGAAAAAACTCAAAATATCACAAGTTTGTTGTGTGCGAAAAAGTATATTCCTTAATTTAAAGAAAGATATATTTAAATAGATTTTTAGTGTAGTCATTATTAGTTTATGAGGTATTTGTCCGACCAGTTCAGAAATGATTTTTGGAGAAAAACATATTTAAAGTTGATCCCCTGATATTAAGCTCATGCGATAACAACCACTTAAAAGCCTATCACTTTGGTAAATTTTAGAATTTTTAAATTTTCTTTCAATTGCATACTTTTTAAATATCAGAGAAGTGAATAGTCTAAAAAACAGGAAATCGAATTTATGAAAACTTTAGACTGAAACCTCCTCTTACAACATATGTATGTAGTCGTACAATATACAATGGTGTGTCTTTTGGTCTTCAGTTTCAGCGGTTTGTTTTGAAAACCGCGATCGTATAATAACATAAGTATATAGGAAGAATTGCTGCGAGAGGGCGTACCTACCATGCTATCTAGGTCCGCATAAAACACCGTGCGCACATTAACACGTTAACTGCCACTTTAACTTCATTAAAAATTCTATCACTTTGGCTGTGATTCCAACTTTAAAGAAAATTGTTTTTAATTCATTTTCATGATTATTTTAAAATGTTTTGTCTCTTTTACTAAGTGTCGCTGAAATTCTGTATATTACTATTATTCATGATTATGTAACTTACCGTTATTCACAATCATGTAAAAATTGTCACCCACATATGGGTGACATGGCAGTCAACGTGTTAAGGCTGGGCGCTTATGAGCGCACGAAATACGTGCGTAGCTACGTGCGTCAATTTCGACGGACGTAGGGCCTCCGCTAGCCGCCCACGAGGGTTAAGGCGATGCGCGTGGAAGTCGAGCGTTGCGGCCGATGCCACGTGCGTTTTTGAAATACATTGGAGTACATGGGAGTCCATACACGAGGTACGTGCGTCAGTTTCTACGGATGTTACAGAATCTTGACGCTTGCGTTGAACTTTCCTTGACGTATTTATGCTAGAATACGCGCGTTGGGATATAGCAGGGCGACCCACGTTTTGCATTTGCTGTATTGCATGCTCCAAAACATAGAGGTCTGTGAAGTTAGTACCCTCACACGAGAATTTTTATAGAAGACATGTCACATTCTTTTGTCCACGATTTGTCTATATTTGTCCAATAAAAGATTTCGTTTGTCCATTCCAAAGAAAAAAGTTATGGAAAAATCAAAAACTTGAGACGTCAGCACCTCCATCCAGGGTCTTTCACTTTCTTTTTTTTTCAAATGGAATATGTTTGTCCGTAATTTATCTACATTGGACCAATGAAAATTCTCGTCTATCTGTCCCCCCAAAAAAGTGATGACGAAATTAAAAAATTTGGCATTAACGGCCATTAACATTTTTCATTAATATTTAAGTATGATGCAATTATCCGTAACTTACTTGCATTTGTTCCGCTTTTTCGTTTTTCTTTTCTACAGGAAAATGTTATAAAAATATTTAGAAAAGTCGACTGTAGATTTTGGAGATATAATTTCGATCGACACAACTTCTTGGATCGACTCGACGGCTGTTTTGATCCGTGATTGTTGCGCAGACCCCTCGACATCGCATATCCGTTCACCTATGATTCACACACGCGAATAATTTCAACACATGACACACACGCTCATTACACATGCACACAATTCACATATGACGGATCTCGCGTTAGCGGTCTCCAGTGTCCTATTTTTCATGCGATAAAAAATTATTATTATGATAGATTGACTCGTTCCATATTAAAATGCAATAAAAAAAAGAACTTGATACGATGAATACTTTCAGAGATCAAAATTCTTAATTGTATCCAGGTTTCACAAAAATAGACAAAAATACAAACTTTGATGGCTTGTATTTTCTTTTTAACGTATTCGATATCACCTAAATGAGTCAAACTAACGAGCTTTACTAAACTTTCGAATGCTACTTTCAGGTATATCCTTGTTCGCACCATGCAAAACTGTCAATTCTTGTATTAAGTAATGTTCGTTAGCTAATAAGTAAAACTTCCTCTAATAAAGTATTTTATTGGACCCACTTACTAATTTACTAAAGTTTCATGAGAATTACTAATTAATAAAAATATGTATTTATAATACCAAATACTTACTTTTATATCACTTCTTGTCTTTAATATGTGAGAAATTTTTTACCTATAGGACGTAGAACACGAATTATGGGTATACATGATCATGTACTTCCATCATAGACTTCTGGCTCCCGATTAATTAGGGAGATGGGGTGCTGAGACAGCACAATTCAAGACATGGAAATTCATTTTACGGTTGCTTAGTAATCTTCTGAATGATTTGACGTTACTGCATAATTAACATTGAACGTGTTGTTTTGCCGCAAATTTTACGGTATTTCTTGTGTGCTTCATGTAACAGAGACACATGGTCATTCACCTGTAACGTTACGGTATGGTATAAGGGTAAGTAACGTTTTAACCAAGCAAATGCGTGTAACTTTTTCTTTCCCTAGTTGTAAAAGTGAGGGGATCGATTAAAAAACACCGTCTCCTATTACAAAAACATGTTACTAATGGATATAATTACACGCAATCTTAGATGCAAAGTGGACGTGTTCTTGAATTAATATTATTGGTTATTATTGGTTAGAGGCGAATTGCGTCTGTCAGGGATATAAATATCTATTATTTTGCTATTGACTATTTATTATTTTAGTATATTTCAAGAAATACAAAATAGGTTGTAGCTAAAGGAGAAGAAAGCGACATCTGATATAATGGTATTAGTTGTTTAGGAGGGTAGAGTAGCCACGGGACTTTTCGATATTGATAGGTTGGTATCTGCTGTTACAGTGTTCGTTATAGGAATAGTATTACTTACAGACACACTACTGGCTAATAAAGGCGAGATAGAGTCACTCTTAGTTTCCAAACTGGAAACGCGAGTTAGAGAATTTCCCTCTCCATTACATAAATTACTATACCAGCCACGCGTACGTGAACTGGTGGAAAAGTCGAGAGAGAAGGCAGATGTGACCCTTACTCTCTCTCTCTTGAAACGTTGAGATTTAACTTTTCAAGTTGCCGGCAAGCGACATGAGTCAGATACAGTCTTCTCATTTATCTAAATACATCTTTTTCCATTTGTAAAAGGGGGCAATGGCGGATCTTGTCTTGAAAAGACCCGAGACATTCCAAATTTTTGGAGCCTCATTAAAATGAGGAATATGTATTGCTTTATTTTGATGCAAAATTAAATAAACATAAAATTAAAAATATTTAGATCAAGTATTTGAAAAGACATCTGTTTCACATTTATCGCGTTAATAATGTAGCTATATAATCCAAATCCTAGATGTTAAAAGTTAACAATAACTCCGTAAACTGGCGTAAACTATCTTCTGATTTACTTGAAATTTTTGACAGTGATTGGTAATACTATTCTCTTTGTTTATACATTTCGATGTGTTTCGACGCTGCTGCGTCTAGGGCCTAGATAGTGGAAATTCCACGATAAAGTACACAGAAAAAAGCAGAAGAAAATTCAAATGTATGTATCTATGTGTGAGATATATATTTATAAACGAAAATTTGTATTTAAAAATTACAATATTTGTGAAATACTGTTACATACAATTTCAATATTTTAAAAAATAGTTCTTTGCATACTGGGTATCGAACCTGGAACGTGTTGGTTATAATGAAACTATGACCCGCAGCTACCCAATCACTTGTTTTGAGAATACTAGATACTACTAATTTTTAAACATAATATATGATTTGGCAGGGCGTGCGATACGACCGGGAAGAGGATGATTCTACGTACATACAAAAGCAAACAGAAAACAAAGAATACAATTCTTTTTATAAGATACTTAGATTTCAGGAAAATTAAATTTAAAAATTCGTCTAGTATATGTGTACCTCACTGTTTCTGGGTTTTATATATGTATAGCGATCATTATTTTCTATTCATTTTTACATGTAAACGCCTTTCGCAGCTGTACCACGCGTTCTACTAGAGCCTCTATATGTATAGATTGGTTTTAATTGTTAATAACAAATATGCATAAGCACGAGGTATTCTACGAAACGTCATCGTTTAATTTCTAGATTTATCCACCAAAATTTCATACAACCCTCTAAGGATCACATCCAAGAGTCCTCTTTTAACTTAAAATTGGAAACTGAAAATATTTGGACAATGTTTCAGTTTCAAGAGCAATGGAGTAAGGTTCATTTTACATTCGCTTTTAACTTGCCGAAGCTGTCCAAAGTAGCCCGAAACGCCAAGCTCATATACACGAGACTCTTGCGGTGATGTGTGTAGTGGAGGAAGAAATTTTCAGTAACTCGCATCGCCAATTTGGGTATCAGATTCCGGCAGCCTTCTAAATTAGGTGTTGCTTAGTTCAAACGTTGCAAAGGCCCAATTAAATTTGTTACATGTTTTATTCTGTTGTATCGATAACTCAGCAAAAACCAATATTAAGGCGTGAATTTACGGAAATCAACTTTTCGTCCTTATACGAAAATATTTTGAGCTGGGAAAGGATTCATTCGAAAAAAAAAAGTTCAATGCAGTGTGGTCTGTCCATGATTTCGTTCAAAATATTCTACATTACAAAAAAGTGCTTAAATTCCGCGGCTGTGAATGGCCGATTTTTTCTGTACTTTGTAACGCTTGTATTATTAAATATCTGTAAAGTCTGCATTGAACTTTTTTCTGTCGAGTGAACCCTTTTCCAGCTCAAAATCTTCTCGTATAAGAACGGAAAGTCGATTCCCATAAACATATGTTCTTGTCTAATTTTTCGGTAACATCGCTGGTTTGACATATCTGATCGTACCCCTTTAAGACCATTTCTTTGTTGATATGGTATCCACAGACTGGTACCGACTTACTGAGTATCTACTATTGACTTATAAGAAAGTTCTTCTTAGTTTACAGGAATCCTAATGCCATGGCTGATTTATCCTTATTACGCCCTAATGGGTTTTCATCGGAAGTTGTTAACGTCTTTCCTCTAATTTTAGTTTCTCAGGTTGCTGTTGCACTGCTAACTAAAAGATACTTCTAAAAGATGTCGTTTCGCCTCGTGACTATCTGAACCCTTATTCTAACAATAAATCGGTTGTGAAAAACGCAACGCAAGAGTTAACGCTTGATTACTTACACAATCAATAACTTGTACAGAAGAAAATTTAAGAAAAAGAGTAAAACTTTATATAAGTTTATTACATATAGCATTATCTATTGGTCCCTTCTCCAATAAAAATGTCCTATTAATGAAGAATAACAATTTTAAATCATTTCTGACATCATCATCGAAGAACATTCGTTTCGTTAGTTATTAAAGGTACCATTTTGTGCACGAGACAAAACTATTTATGCTCAAACGAGTATGCATTATTAACTACCATTGGAGGATGCAACGAAACAGGATTTATTAGATAATTACGATTGTTCTGCTTGATATTTACATAATCAACGAAATAGCCTGTTAAGTTTGGTTAATAGATGATACTGAATGAAATTATTGGAATCGGCACAGATCATCGTATTCGCAGCACATTCTACTAAACACTGGTTGTTTGGATCATTAATTTTTTGTTTCAATAAATCCATCGTGATCACAATATCAGAAATGCGGATAGTTCGCGACTAACAAGCTTGTATTAATTATAAGTCGGAATGTATTAAATGTGAGAGATATTATATCATAGAATGTGTACTTCGGCTTAAATTGTGGTAAATGTACGATAACAATCAGTCAATAATAGTATCATTTCCGAATTTTGATTTGACTGTTTACATGTGTATTTAATATTAATATTGTTGCGGCGGCGGGCCGCCGCCGGCCGACCCACCGTCGCTCGAGGAACTCCACGAGGCATTTACACTTTATTTACACTTTGTACACACTTTATTTACAGATATATACAGTTTTTCGTCTGACACTTTCGCGTACATGTAAGGCGTTCGCATTCGCGGTCGAGACTGACAGCTTGACAGCTGTCACCGCAATCGATCCCTTTCCATCATCGACCGTCTTCTTCTCGCGAGTACCAGTTGGCTATGGCTGCCTATCGGGTGCTCGCAACAATATATTTGTGCACTTTATGTATCATGTAGATATTTTTCTCCTGGTTAAGTACAGTAGAACCTCCCGTATCTGAACTAATTGTAAGAGAGCGACAAGAGTGTTTGGAATTTCGAACAAAGGAATTTTCATATAATGTAATAATATTAAAGTTCATATATTTGAACAGAAATCAATAAACGTGACAATTTAATCGACACCTTACATAAACCCTAGCAATCCATGAGCTGGTCCAATGTTCGTGACAGTCTAAAATTTTATTTCCCTTACTGAGATTAAGAAATTCTCAGCGATTTGTAAGTTACAATTGATTGAAAATTTAAGAGTAGCATTCTACTAGTCAACTACTATTAGCCAATAATTTTAGTTACCTCGAAATAAAGTTTATATACAATATTTTATGGATAGATATTTTAGTTGTTAGACATTTCAATTATCAATTTTACAATCAATTGTAAATGCTTGTAATAGTTATCATTCACGCTCTCATCCATAAATCTGTGGACACTCCGTGAAACTTGATGAGGATATTCATTAAAGATCTCCATTTTCCAATTCGAGATCTCCAATTGTATTACACAGATATATGGATACACGGATTCTGAAATGCACGGGTACACGGGTATCGCAATATTCAGTTCTAAATATGTATTAACATATTAATATTCTATTTTGTGTAATTATTCATACATGACAAAATACTCGAACCTGGAACATTTGTTTACAAAAAGAAATCTGAATGTACCGATTTTCGTCCGTTTGCGCGTAGAATGGGTTATACTTGGAAATTTTTATTTCCAATTATTATTTATAATAATTGAGAACGATATTTTCATATTTAATTGAAAACGATTAAACTTCTTAACTAACTTTTTATGTAATTGGAAAATTATTTTAACAACGTTGGAAACGATGTGGAAGTTATTATTCTTGAAATAGGGCCTCTTAATCGTCTTTTTAAAAATTTAGAAAGAAGTGTGCTGCATTTATTGGAATGTTCTCCGTAAAAGAGTTAAGGATGCTTCATAAAGGATTACATGAATAGTATCATGCTCAATGATGGGATTAAGGGTTGCAAAGCGGATAAAATACTATATTTTTTTTAATAAAGACAAATAGTACAAAAGAAATCACTTCTCTTCTTTTGGTAAGACAATAGTAGTTAATTTTTCAACATGTAGTAAAAATTTCAGGATGATTGATCGATTTTTTTTTTTATATCATTCCAAGTGGCAAAAACAGGACATGGCGATCGAGAAGAAGTAGAGGCAAAATGTGTAACAGAATTTTGCATAAAGAAATATTGAAAGTACCTGAACATATAATGAAAACATACAAAAAGATTGAAGATAATTTATCATATATTTTGTTTAGTAAAAATTGAAAGAAGACAGATTTTTCATGAAGATCAGAAAAATTTGCCTCATGGTTATGCCTTGTATCGACTTATATGTAGATAGGCTTTTTTTATGGGAAATATAAAATATATATGGGATATTATACCTATCCCTGTACATAGTTCCGGGTTCGTATAACCGTGTATTTCGGTATCCGTGAACCCGTGTATTTCAGGATCTATGTACCTGCGTAGATCCAGATCTAAATATCTGTGTAGTACAGTCCGTGTATTTCAATACACGTGTATCTTGAATACACGCACAGAATCGAGGTCTCTAATATTTATATCTTTGTCTTAATTAAGCGCTACGGTACTATTTACTGGAATTTCACCTATAGAAAACTTTAATCACGAATATCATTGGATCCATAACTCAGATCTAAAATTCAATTGCATTATTGCAATATGAGGTCGATATTTTCTCATCATTTCAAGATTTCCTTCACCACTTCTGCTGTGTGTCCATTTGTCCAGCTATTCAATTGTCCGTCACGGAATAAAGGCGCGCGCGCGCGACCGTACATTGTAAAAATTTTATACACGTATTAAATATTATAATATACCAGGTAAAAATTAAATTATAAATCTGAATAAAATCAACGTTGTATTTCACAAATATACATATGTTTCGATGCAATTTTATCTATTTCGTCAAAACATACCTACTAGAGATATAATTAAAACCCTAGTTGTAATGTAAAATACTTCAGTAGTGTACACACAGCTGTAGTCCATGTACTTTTTCTTTGTTTTAGTAGTTTTTCCTATTCTTCTTATGATAGATTATATTATATTAATATTGTAAAGTCAGTGTAACAATAATTTGGCAACTCGTTTTGATTTTTTGAGATCTCACACGAGATCAGTATTTTTGGTATTATATCGCTCCATTAAAAAAAAAAAATAAAAAAGAACACTGAACGCGTTCTCTGAATAGTGACAATAGTATTAGTACTGGTTTCAGATATTGAACTTCAGCAGTAAATGGTCAATATTCCCACCATTACCGGTGCTGACGATTGGGTCATAAAAATAAAAATTTGTATATACGACCCTTAATATTATTGTCAATGCTTTCTGATACTAATGATATCGTGTGTAGGCCCCTGTACCAGAGTTAAGCGTAATCAATTAAAAATATAATGGATTACGTAATCAATTAGAATAATTGCAATTACGAATTAGTAATTAACAGTTAGATTACATTTTGTTGACTCTGCTCTATACAAGATAGAAGTCGTTAACCTTCCTACTCGTGTATAGGCTTAAAGAGAATAAGACATTACACAAATATTGAATCTTGTAATAATATCAAACAAATTATGTATTACATTTATGGCAACAATAATCACTTTTCTATAGTTAATTTGTCGTATATTTTCAATGTTTCAATGTGTGTCTATATTACCTTAATGCAAATTATGCTCACAGCATCTTTACATAAAGAAAAAGGAAAATGTACTTATTTTATAGCCATTTATGTAATTAATGAGTTATTGACAACTTCGTATCTTGCAATTCCTCAATTCCCTTTCTTTTGATAATTGACAATCTTAGGTCCTTTTCTTGTTCAAAAAAATATGGAACATTGTAGATCAAATTAAATAATTATATTATTAAATAAGTTATTTTAATTAAAAAAGGTGTATGGCAATTTTTCCTTTAGGCTATAATCAGCCTGCTTAACAATCAAATTTCTATTCAATGTTACAAAAAGGCGTGAAATCTATCCAAAAAGCCTTAAAAAAGTAAAAAAGGCACGCCAAGTTCATACGTCCTCTATAAAAATCAACCTTACAGAAACCAATCCTCTACAATAAATCAATCATTTGCAAAAACCAATTTAAGGTATTAGGAGAAACAAATCTATTGAAATTATTGAAAAACATCAACTGCAATAATTTAATCCTTTACTAAAACATTGTCAATATTGTAGTCCTAGCAAATATTACTTTTAATTTTATTTTTACTGCTACCTTGTGTCTTTCATTAAAAATATTTTTGATGATACTTACATATGTTACATGAAAATCATGTTTTGATCCTATGGTGTACGTCTTCATCTTCATAATAAAAACTCAACTTAAAGAAACCATTACTTATATTGCTATTAGTAGCTTATTTGAGTAAGAAATACTTGATGAGTCCTTTTATATATTAATTAAAAAATAATAATGATAACATAATTCTCTCGTAACAGTGATAATAACATATGTACATATGGCAGGAACATATGCATTTCCTGTTTACCGCGGGTCGCTCTCCTACGGCTACACTGTAGACTCTACAGGTAACAAACGGCCGCGGGGGTTGCCAGTTCGTCACCCCTTTCGATGTAAACTGTCAAATTGACATTTGTCTATGTATGTGTTAAGGGTGCATACATAGGGTACCTATAACCTGTTAATATAAACTGAAACATATAGTTCAGTGTGTATACAATCATAGTTTGGTTTGATATCAAATATTGAAAGTGTCTATTTCTTTTGTAGTAATTCTGTATTACAACTGATTTATAAAATGGTCCTCCAAGTATTTCTTATTCAAGTAAACTACTAACTATAGCATAAGCAATGTTTTTTGTAAGTTGATTTCTTGAAGACACACTATAGCGGCAAAAATAAGATTAAAAGTGACATTTATTGGGATTGCAATATTGGCAATGTTTTGGTCAGTGGATACATTATTACACTTGATGTTCTCCAATAATTTCAATGGATATCTTTCCTCTGATACGTTACATTGCTTTTTGCAAATGAGTGACTTTTGTAGGAAATTGATTCCTATAGGATTGATTTTTGTAAGGGATACAGGTATTTAACGTGCCTATTTTACCTTTTTAAGTTTATTTAGGGGGATAAGAATTTCTTTAAATTAGTTGTCATCAATGAATGTTATTAATATGTAAAGGAACTAATACGAGGCATATGCTATATAAAAATCTTTCAAAAGTTGACGTTATCCTTTGATACAGTGATCATTATTTAGCAGCTATGGACGAACCCTCCTAAACAGTGGACAGTTAAGAAATAGCGAAACTTTAAAAATTAGAACTCGGTAGAGTTATTTATTAGGAGACTAGTTCCAAGCCAACACTTGGGTGATTCTTTGAGGAGACTTAACTCAGCACAGTGTAATTTTTTACGTTAGAGGTTATAATAACCTATGCGTTGTGGCCCTAGCAATACAAATTCAAAACATGTACACAGAGTTACTTGAACTTTATTCAACTCTGCAAGGCCTCGTCCAGGTCCAGGCGATCGGAATAAACGTTATTAATAGGAATGATTCTTTCGAAGCAGCGTTAATCCTCAGATTAAGCGAATATGTTCAGCTATCTAGTCTGCGTCAAAATGAGCGATCGTCTTAGTGTGATGCGGATTAAGAGTCTGATAAGGCCTAAGTCGACGCATTAAACTTTAAGCCAAGCTTTTCACGTTGACTTGCCTATCGATAGAAATACGTTCCACGTCGTTCTTTTTGAGGCAAATTTAAAAATCGACTCTTGGAGAATGCGATTCCCGCAGGACTTCCTCGTAGCTGAATGCTAAGGGAAAAAGAAAAAGAAATTGCGATGCTTCTTCTTTCATTAACGATGGAAGGGGATGACCTACTTTCTCGCTTCGAGAAACTGCCGTGGAACATTATCTACTCTACATTATATTGGATAAATCTTAATTGCAATTGTCGATACTGCAATAGGCAAATCTAGATAATAAAATGAAGAGGATCTATGATGTATTAAACGTGAGTCTTTGAAGCTTCAACTCTTATGTCGGTATCCAAAATTATCGGCGTCGTTTAATACACAGATTATACTAATTTCTCGGTAACAGAATTTTAAACTCGAACTAATCATCGATGGAAGATATGATAAATTATAATGCTCTGGTCGATTTTCAAAATATTTCAGTGGGAAGAAAAAAATTATAAGCGAGAATATACAAACGGGTACTCAGCACAACCGTAACGAAGCTCAAGCTTTTGAAAATATAATATTAAATCTTTAACGCTCAATACTTCATACCCTTGAGATTAAAATAAAAGAGTAACTCTAAGAAAATTAGTTTGTAGATATTTTTCTAACTAAAGAGCGCTATACTGCACAATTGTTATCATTCGGCATCTAAAATTCGCGGAGGGTTTCCTCAACAAAATATTCATAAAGTACGAAGAACTGCAAAAGGCTGGCTACAAATATCCTAGCTTTCCCCTTGCGTTGTCACTGTTGCTAAGTTGGGTCCTTCCGTAGGTTCAATAACATTAATTCTTTGATAAATGTACATAGTATTTTATTTATTTCGACTTAGTTTAAATTTTGAATATTCAATTTAGATCATAAACTTGAGGCTTTCACAGCCCGGCATCATACAGTTCTGACTGTTGAGATTTTCGGGTGTAAGCCGTATCTTTATCGAATTATATTCCTAACGTTTCGCCAGCATTACAGCTAGCTTCATCAGGGGGTCAAGAGACATACTGATACTGATATTCAATTTAGACTTTGAGAAATCGTTACATGACGCCTATTTCAACGACATTAGTCAATATTGAACTGGTTCGATGACTAATACAATACATAACAACCAGATGGCCCAAAACATCGATCTTAAATACTAGCGTGGTGAAAACTCTTATTCTTTCAGCTCAAATCCAAAAAGTTTCAGCGTTTCGCAATTCAGACTTCCAGAATTGGACTTACTACAACACTATGGCATATGATACTTAGACTCTTGGGTTCTTGACTAATACAGGCATTTCTAATATGATAGTATTAACATTATGACATCAAATAATAAATTTGCTACAAACATTTTCAATTTTTGAAGCTTTATAAAAGTTAAATCGTAAGAGATACAGCAAAATGCATAAAAATTTGTTTATTCTGTTTCTGTCCTTCAATGCATTTGTAAAATTACAGAACCCTCTGATAGTTAGTTTAGCATGAACGTATGTTAACTTTAAGGTACTATTATTGCAAAATGAAGGCAGATCGAACATATCAGAGAACATTTTGTGTTTAATTTGAGCTCCCATACGATTTTATAAAATATTTCAATGTCCTTTTGTTACACTGTGTATATTTGGCATAAAAGACATTCATATATTGTATAAACTACCCAACGTTGATAAAGTGGTTAATCTTTGCGTACTAATATAAGTTTTTAATTACTTTTTACTAGTTTATATATAAACCAAAAAATAATTTAATCGTGTTATTCAATTGTGTTAATCCAATTCCTCTTGGTCTATCTCATTCTTATCGTTAGGTACATTTCGAACAATGAGCTTATTAACAACATAGCTTGGTAATGCGTAGTATTGAAGGAGCATATACAGGGTATATACCTAATTAACTTTAAATTTCAAAATTAACGATAAATTTAACAGGATGGACCTACTTCTTTTGAACGACCATAGTGTACTCAAATAAAATTGGTATCAAATATTTTCAACTAAAACGTATCTCGATAATGCGTCGCATTGTGGGAACTGTCCTGACCAGACGCAATGGTAAATGATATTGCGAACGACAATACTAAAATCATTACGCGTTAAGTTAATTCACATATGTAATTTTCATGATAAAGTACTAGTAATATTGTGAATACAATTGTCATGATACTTCAAATTATTATTAAAGAGTATATAGATTATAAAAGAAACAGAAATTTGTTATGTAGTATTCTAGGCCAGCGGTAGGCTAGAAGTCTTATTGTATCTTACAATTAGAATCATTTCTAAATAGTATGTGTATTGATTTCAACTTATTAAAAATTGTAAACTACAGTCCGCTATGTGGAGTATGTAATTAGTTTATCGTATCATCATTTTCTCATGTATTAAAATTAATTAAAACAAAGAGCATCTTTTTCTAATTAAAATTATCATATATATCACTAAAAAATGTAATTCTATATGCGTGGAAGGTAGAAATGGGGAAATTAGAAGTACGTAGAATTATAATTAGCACTGAATTCTTGCAATCTCATAAACGACTATTTTGAAAACCGAAATGGATATAGATTAACGCACACCTACTAGGGGTGGACGAGTACCCAACAATTCGGATTCAGGTCAGGTCGGATATTTTCCCCAGATTCGAGTTGGGACCTGAAAGTTCGCAATACTTGGGTACCGGAAGTCAATATCAGATCGAGTAATACTCTGATCAGGTCAGGAACTGGAAAATGTATAATATTCGGGTATCTGAATATTATAACGGAGGTCGGAGGATTCTTCAATAAAATACGAAAAAATTCAAAAATCTGAAAAAATGAATATAAAATCAGATTGAGGAATCACTTGAACCACAACATAATATTTGGGTATCCTAATGTCATAGATTTGTGATTTCCCGACCCGATCCGAGCACTACCCGACCCGACTTCGACATCAGGTATACGAAAATTTAGGGTACCCGAGTATCACAATCTTTCGGGTCCCAACTCAACCCGACCCGAGTCATCAAAACCCAAACCAAGGCATCGGCACCCCAAATTTTCGGGTATCCACCTATCCCTAATACCTACGCATATTTCTTTACTTGTAAGCGCTTAACTCAGCGGTTCTTAATTGGTATTCCGTGAATGTACCTCAAATATTTCACGTAACTTGCAGTGATTTTTTTTTAAATTTCAATCTACTATAAATTATAAAAATAATTGACCGTATTCTGAAAATGAAGTACATATCTAGAAATAACTCTTTAAGAATTTTGGATGTTTATCTAAAAAGAATACCTAGAGGAGAAAAATTTTGTTACAGTTTTCAACATTTTATCTATGTGAGTTGAGTTTCTTAACATTAACCAATATAAAAACTATACAATGAGAAGGACACATTCATAAGAATTGAGAGTAGCTATATTTCAAATTAGACTTCAAATATCTTATTAAAAGAATTATTATATTAATTGTTTTTGCTACTTAGAGCAATGCTTTTATGTTCATTCTTCATTTTATTTCTTTGATTTTTACCATTATATAATACATATTTCTTTTGATAGAATACATATTGGAAAATCGAATTAAATACATTTGGCAATTTTTTGTTAAACGTACTCATTATGTATTAAACATACTAATCATTACATTTAATCACTTTTAATGTAAAGTATATCATTTTTGGTTTAACGCACTAGTTTTGGAGGTATTAAACGAAATACGTTTTCCACCCCCAACTTTGGGGGTGGTTTTCACATCCTTTACATGAATTAGAACCAATAAAAAAAATACGTGTCGAATATTCTCGGCTATTCTACAATCCTGCAAAGTTTCATCAAAATCGGAGATTTTTACCTCGCGATGTTCCCTTATTAGTAAGAATCAAAATCTCGGTTGGAGCTGGATTCGTTCGAGTTTTCCTGATGGGTAGAATTATAATATGTACATACATATATGTGGCAACAGCGTGACCAAGCTTTCAATACGTTTTGGCAACTAAGCCTTTCTTGCGTCTGTGTCGTGTATTCGATGAATACGCCATTCAGCTGTCAAATTTTAGATTACATTTACCGACTGATCTGTATTTTTATCGATGCTGATGGTAATATGACCAAATTGATTGAGATACACCATCAACGCTTCTAACGAGAAATCGTTGAACTATTTTTCTGTCAAAATGGGTGCACAACGAATATTACATTTTACGCCTTCAAGAAGGAAACCGAGGAAAATCGCATTTCCACAATATTGTGCTAATTCAAGGAATGATGGTCTGATTGTGCTATGAGTGAAAAAACCATTAAATCGTGAGATATTTGCAAAAATGTCACTTCGACAGCCGTCTTGCTAGTTTACAACAGCGTCTGTTTCATGCTTACAGTTTGTAATTTTACATTTTTCTCAACGTATGGTGTTTATTGGAGTTGAAACGGCCCAGACCAGCTTGTAGTGAAGTCTATCCGTAGGTTCTGTACCCGCGAAAAATTCATTTAGTGTCGAGACGTAAAGTGTAATTTGCGAAACCGTTTGTCTCTCTCGCTCATCGCGTGTCGCGTATGACTTTCTTTGCTTGTGTGAACGCACGCACACAGCTCAAAACACAAGGAGTCTGCCCCCCTAAGGTATTGCATGTACAACTTTTACATATGCAGCGATATACTTGCAAACTTCACATTCTATTGCACGAGTCGCATGTACGTGAGCTCGGCTCCTCGAATCACTTCGAATAGCTTCGGAAAATTGAGAGAGAAGGCAAATATTAGTATTACTCTAACATTCTTGAAATGCTGTATTCAACTGTTCAAGTTTCTAGCAAATTGTACGAGCCGTCCGCACCTAAAAGTTGTTTAGAATCATCCCCGGAAACTACCCTTAACAGCTCCTACACCTTGTTTGGGACACCCTGTATATACAGGGTGTAACAAAAATGTCGCAGTTCCTTAAAAGGGGTGATTCAGGGGGTGATTTGAAACAACTTTTTCCTTAGCGAAAATGTAAGATGAGGCTTCGTTAACGAGTTATTAATGAAAAACACCGGCCAATGAGAGCGCGAGTTTGCCGTCCGAGCGACTGCGGTAGCGTTGGGTACGCGCTGGACGCTACGGTTGTACTCCGAACAAGAAAGTCGACATGCGTCGAAGGAAATAGCATTAGTGTGAAAATATTTGCATAACGTATAAACGAAAAAGCAATGCAACAAAAGAAATGAACGGAGAATTGGAGAATTAACGTTGAAGATAGAAACGTTGAAAGTAGTCTGCGTTAGATTTAAAAAATAATAATCATTAATGAATTAAATGCAATTCATCTGTAGTTTGCAAATCTGTGTCACTGGGTCACTGTACCGATACTGGTCATCGACCTCTGGAGTGGTTTATGGCAGGGTAGAATTTTTCCAAAGAAGCTCCTTGTACCCCCCACGTAGTTTAAGCACCTCAGACCTTCTTTGTTCGGACACTCCGAGATCATGTCTCCTTCGAAACCAAAGCAATAAAGCCATAAATTACCTAAACGCGTGCCCTAGCATAAACCATTTCGACAGTCGATGACCAGGATCGGTACAGTGACCCAGTGACACAGGTTTACAAACTACAGGTGAAGTTTGTTCTCTTCTTCCTTTATTTTTCGTTGTATTGCTTTTTCGTTTATACGTTATGCGAATAAGAGATTTACATATTCGTATTTTTACGTTGCACGTAGTTTTCCTCGATTTTAAGTAATTATTCACTTCAAGTGATAAACAAAAAAAGGACTCGGTGTTATTTATTATGTCGCTTTCAGTTTTCATACTAATGCTATTTTCTTCGATGTATGACGACTTTCTTGTTCGGAGTACAACTGTAGCATCTAGCGCGCGTACCCAACGCTACCGCGGTCGCTCGGGCGGCAAACTCGCGCTCTCATTGGCCGGTGTTTTTCGTTAATAACTCGTTAACGAAGCCTCATCTTACATTTTCGCTAAGGAAAAAGTTGTTTCAAATCGCCCCCTAAATCACCCCTTTTAAGGAACTGCGACATTTTTGTTACACCCTGTATGTATGTGTATGCAAGTTTTACGGAGAATTAGAATTACATACAAGTGTTTGAAATTTACAATAAACAATTTAGCAGTGTAACAGGTAATATAAGCAACAATGTTTTCACAACAGTTGGTACACCTTTATTTTGTGAAATTGCTTGTAAAAAGGTCAAATATATTTGTTAGGTATAGATTTATAAATGAAAATTTATATACAAAATTTATAGTATTTATGAAATAATATTACACACAATTTAAATATTAAAAGAAACAGAAAAGTTCTTTCCATACTGTGTATCGAACCTAGGACATGTCATTAGAAAAAGACTATCATCCGTAGATATCCAACCGCCTTCCCTGAAGATATTATGAATTTCTAACTACAATGGTTCCGCGTTAGTTGTCCATGGTTCAGAACCAGATCTAATCAACTATCTCGGACGCTCTATTTCTAGGAATTCTTGAGTGTTTTGCTTCTCTGAGCCGTTTGTCTCAGAATAGGTAAACGGGTAGAGTAATCAAGAATGAGTACAAATGAAATATCGGTATACGACATAATAAGTAAAGGGTTTCGTTCAAGGAGGTCACGCCTATTTACTTCAAATTCGTCACGTTGAAAACGCTTACCGAAGTCACTTCCAAGAAGTGGTGTGTAAATTTTGGGTAAGTTTTATTTAGGATAAGGAATAAAAAATAACAAACGAATTTATAAGATTTATTCAGGAATAACGCACTATAGATTTATTTGGAAATTGACGAATAATTTTTCATCGAACAAAACTGTTATTCATAATTTACGAATAAATTTTTGAATTTTATTCATTAATAACTCAACGGCGAATAAATTTCCGGATTAAGCAGTATTGGAACATGTAAATATTATTACAAACTTTTTAGTACTTAACTTATTTGAAAGTTTTCTATATGAATAAATTTTTATTCGGATAAAAAATATGGACATTCGCATTTGTTTAAAACAATTACAAAAAAAAGTGTTTAAAAAAAACTTTTTCTAAATTGAAACAATTTGTTTTAGTACTTTTATGTGTTCATTATAACTAACCAGAAGCATATTTTCGTGCATTTAGTGGTTAAAGAGTTATAATTTTTTGAAACAAATTAGCACTACACCTTTAGTAGCTATAAAATCAACAATTTAAAAAATTTTGAAAAATCCTTCGTTATACGCGTAAATATCACTAATGGCTACACATATCCAAAGTTGAACAAAATTCGAAATGTTACTCCAGACCGTGTCCGATTTCCCATGGAAGGACCCGTATACACTAACGTAGTGAAAGTACATGTATATAAAAGATATAGAAACTAAAATACAGAATATAATTGGATACAAAAACTCTACGAACGTGACGACGGTGTCATGTGCTTTCTGCAACTCTTGGTTTGGAACTGATCTGTATGAGGAAACACTCATTCATACAAAGAAACGAACTCTCTACTAATACCAACTAAGAAATCTCTTAAAATCAAACATCAGTTATGGGCTGTCGACATCTGGCACATCTAACATCATTGTTGCATTCGGAATATTCATTCTAACTCCCTTCCTCAACGATGATCGCTTCAGTTCTATTTAATATAATGCTAAAAACAATCCATATCTTTCAACAAAATACTTTAATTTCACTTTGCCTAGAGGTTTCGTTAACGGGTCTGCAACCATTTGATCTGTAAGACAATATACATAATTTATTGTTCCCTGATTCTGCACGTCCTTTATGTCATGAAATTTATTGTCTATGCGCTTAGTTCGATTATTAAACTTGTTATTACACATCACCTTTAAATAACTATGATTGTCCTAAAAATATCTGTGTTTTTACACTATTTTTTCCCACAAAATCTCCAAGTAGACGATGCAGCCATAACGATTCATGTGCTGTTTCCGCAAAGGATATGAGCTGTGCAACATATTCGGCTTCTGCGAAGGATATTGAAAGGAAGGACTGTTTCTGGCATACGCAGCTTATTGATACCCCACAAAATTGAAACAGGTATCCACCGATTGATGTTCAGTCACTCTTGTTTTGAATCCAATCGGCATCAGCAAAACCGATTAATTCCTTGTCACTGTCTAACCGACCAAGTCACAGCTCATATCCTTTCGTACTTTTCAAATATCGAGCAATCTTTCATATCTCCGTCCAGTCATGTGTTTTGGGTTCTTTACACTGTTGACTTACTATTGTAACACTTGCTGCTATGTCCGGCCTTAAATTTACAGCTATATATAAAAAACCTGTTGACAATTCTCATTCCCTGTTATTATCATTCCATCTTTTCTGTATTTTAAATATGCTTGATCCAGCGGCATACTAACAATTTTTGCTCCCTGTAAGCCAAATCTATGCAAAATTTTTTTATGAATTTGTTTTGATATATGCAATAAAATCCATTTTCGTCTTTTCTTATTTTATTATCTTATATTCCTGAATAGTGTTTCAACATTGCCAGATCCTTAAGATGAAAGTGTCCTAGAAAATTGGCTGTTTTGTCAATTTTGTATATATTTTTTGAGGCGATTGTCATGCACATGTATGATAACGTATATCAATTTTCCTTTATCATTGTTCGTATACAGGCTTGAGTTTGCTGAACCTTATACGAAATTATATTTTGTTTAATAAAGCACTTCACTGGTAATTCCAAATTTTCGCAGCTTATCTTCGACCATGGATCCCTTTATTCAACTTATAGACATAATTGTACAGGGTGTAACAAGTATACATTTCAATATTTTAGAGGGTGGTAGGATATCTCAATTGGATCACAAAATGTCCTATAACATAGCGTCCGACCCGCTTGCGTTTTGCAGTAATAATGCTTTAAAGTTAGCACTATGTTCTAAAACGAAGAGTAGCTCGTGCATATTAGTGAGACAAACACATTGAAAGAGACCGTCAACCTAGAGAATTCGGTTCCTTGAGAAGATTATGTCTGCTTCGAAAGGCCCTGAACACTTGTTAAGACCCTCATAGACACAAGTCTTTAAATGGCACTTTTATTGTAAACAATCCCTACTCTATCGATTTCTTGGTTAAACTCGAACAGCTGACTGTTGGAAGTCTTTTGGTTTACATTACATCTGTGTGTGTTACCTACGTTCTTTTTTGCAAACTTTTTCGATGTTTATAGCTGTATACAAATTAAACCGTAACAGATACAACAAAATGTGTTCAGACTTTTTTCTTCTACTGCTCCTCTTTAATATATTTGCATAATTTCAAAATCCTCCGACTTGTAGTTTACAATATAGATATGTTAACTTTGAAGCATTATTACTGCAAAATGGAAACGGATCGGAAACTATGTTATGAGATATCTTGTGACCTATTTGAAGTCCCCTACCACCCCTTAAAACATTGAAACGTATACATATTAGATCCTATATTTACTTGTTTCATCATTCACTTTGTTTCGCTGTAAACATCCATTTACACGTAACAATGTTGTTACCTCCTGGCTCAGATACTATATCCCAAACATCATTCCTTTTTAAAGAAGCAATCCTTCATCCATAGTTTTCTTCCATTGTTCCTTGTCGGGTCCTGGTAATGCCTGTTTTCGATTTCTTGATTCACTTTCTCCGATTTTAACTGTATTTAGAGAAGCTATGTATCTATCTGGTGGCACACCATGGTTCGATCTCTCTGATCGTCGACATTGTACGTGGTCTTCATTTATGGATTCTTCAGGAACATTATTTTCTTCGAAAAATTCTTCCGTGTTATTTTCTTCTGATGTTCACGATTCCTTACCGGATTGTTTATCTTCTACGCTTTCTTGATTATCTTCATGATAGCTCATCTTCATTAGAAAAATAACTTCATGATCCGTTGCATAAATCGATTTACTTTTATCTGTTTTATCCAAAAGAATTACATCACGCCTAATTTTTACTTTATTTGTTTCTTTACCTAATAACCTATATGCTCTCGATTCATCTGAATAACCGACGAAAGTATACTTCTTTGCTTTATAATTCAGCTTTCTCCACTGTTTTTTACGAACATGAACATATGCAGCAGATATAAAAATATGCAGATTTACAAAGATCTGTTCTTTCACTCTGTCATACTACTTCACTCTGTCATACTCGTATATTGTATTTGAATTCATTCTCTTTTCAAATATCTTTGGAGATCTTCATTAAGATATGCTCTTTCTGTATCTGACCTTATCATCTTCGGCTTTTTCCTGAATTGTGTTGGTGCCATTTCCACAAATTTCTTGATACGTTTTACAGTTTGACTTTTGCAGCTCAGAAGATATACGTATATAATGCAACATTCATAGGTTATTTTCTGTCGGCAATTGATGATTTTAATACCTGTGGCGAATTCTTTACTGAACAGTCGAAGACATATGCCTTGTTGCACCAGAGTCGACACGCCAAGTGTGCAGTTTTGCAGCATGTTTCTTCGAAATTGTCCGTTGAAACTTTTGTATAAAAAGAACAATCATTTGAATACTTCTTTTCCGACGTTGTATTAGCTTTTACCCTTTTGCTTTTCCACAACTTGTATTTCATACATTCATTTTTAAAATGACCGTACTTTTTACGAAAATAATAAACTAATTTTGCTTGTGCACTGCTCTTACCTTTAAAATTTGTTTTCATCGCTGCTTCAGTACTTTCCACATTCTCCCTTATGTCCTTTGCCCCTTTGCGTCCTATAAACTCGTCAATTAACTTTCCTTTTACGAGTTTTAATGTGAAATCTTCTTCGGTTCTGCGTTCCAAAGCTGTAACTAAAGTTTCATACGACACTGGAAGACTTCCAAGCAGCATTATGGCCATTAAATTATCCGGTAGGTCCTTCTGAGAACACTTAATTTTTCAAAATATCCTGACATTATGATGATGTGTTATTGCATATCATCATATTCCTTCATTATCGTACAGTATAAACGCTTCAACAAGAGAACTTTACTCGTTAAAGTGGCCTTTCGGTGATATTCCTTCAACAAATCCCAAGTATCACGTGCCGTTTTCGCTTTCCTTATGTGCTGCAACTGATTATCTTCGACTAAAAGTGCAATCGTAGCACGTGCTTTATTATCTTTTAGCGTCCACGCAGCGTTTACTGATTTCAGTTTATTTTCAGTTATCACATCCTATAATTTCTCTTCAATTAAGAACAGTTCGAATTTATAACTCCATATCGAATAATTTTCATTACGTACAAGTTTTAACAAGTACTTGTTGGTATGAAGCAATGCATGCATTAATTTCATAAATAAGTCTGTTCGTTTCCTTAAAAACAGCCAGGCTATCTGAGATGAGCTTATAAACAAAACTTGGGTGATGAAATAATAAACAAAGAGATTTGTCGAGTCGATACAGGAAAGCATTGTGCACTTTGTCATGGAACCTGTTAGGGAAAGGAGATCTGAATACAAGACAGGAACTACGTTTTGATTAATTTACCTTCTACAGGAATATAACTTGATACAAAAACTCTGCGAATATGACGACGGTGTCATGTGCTTTCTACAACTTTCAGTTTGAAACTGAATTGAATAAAGAGACCCTCGTTCACACAAAGAACGACCTCTCTACTAATGCTAACTAAGAAAGCTCTTAAAACCAGAAATCAGCTTTGGATTGTCGACGTCTGGGACATCTGACATCATCGTTGCATTCCGGGTATTCACTCTTACATTCATAATTTTTATTTGAAACACCTATGAATAAAAATTTATTCGAAATGTTATTCAAATAAAATTTAATTCGAATAATGTCCAATACTCGTACAAGGTGTGGGAGGTCGCGTGGTACAATCGGGAAGGAGATGAATCTACTACCTGTAGAAATATGTAAACTGAAAATAAATAATAACATTTTTTTATAAGGCGCTTAGTTTTCGGGAGAATTGAATTTAGAGATTTGTCTGGTATGCGTGCACTTGACTATCTTTCTATTAATAATCGTATTGTTCTAAATTTACATTAAAGAATGAATTGCTGAAAGTGTCATTCTTGTTAATGTATAAAAATCCTTGTTCTTTGAATCACAAAGCCATAAAATGATGTTACCTTATTAAGATGCTTTAATTTATCGAACGCTATATTAGTTATCAATTCCTGAATTGACTCTAAATGTGTAGTTGAAAGAAATAATACAAGCTTTAGAGGAATTAAAACGTTGGAGCATTGTAACGTAAGTACGCGGTTCTCGAACGCGCTGGTTCGAAGAACAAAGAGGGCACTTTCAATAATTCATTCTGTAATGTAATGTAAATGTAAAACAATAAAATTATTAATAAACGTAGTACTTATCATGTCGTTGATAGTGTTTACTTTTTCGTACGCACACCAGACGAATATTAAAATTCAATTTTCTTAGAAACTAAGCATCTTATAAAGAAATTATAATTTTTATTTTTGTTTTATTGTTACATGTAGAATAATCATCTTGTACATAAACTTATTTTAATTTAATTGTTTATAAAAAATACGTTTTGGTTAAGATATTTCACAGAATGTCATCGTTTGATCTTTAGATTCATCTCCGAAAGTTACATAAAAATCTTTGGGAATCTCACCGAAGATTCTTCCGAGTCGGAAAGTGAAAATATCTGAAATATTAAAAAGATCATGTGTGACTTGTGTCGTTTGCCGATGACTTGAACCCAAATACAGGGTGGGTGAAAAATTGTGTTACAACCGACCAAGGGGTGATTCTACGTAAAAAAAAATAAGAAAAAAGTTGGTATTCGGTTTCTTCATCCGAAACTTTGTTTTAGACAATCGAATTTGAAGTTTATTACTTTACAAGTACTATTGGAAATGCCCTTTTCATTACTGTATATATAACTGCGCTTGACGAATTAAAGATAACTGAACAGATTGTAAGGTATTATTATTCTTTACTTTTTCAAACACTTGAAGAATTTTTTATTTTAGCTGTACAATGTTGTGAATATTTCTTTTGTACACTTCTTCTTCGACACGTCCTTCGAAAAGTCCAGGGCTGTGAGGTTCGAAGACCTTAGAGACCGGTGTATCTTATCGCCACGACCTATCCAGCACGAGTACTTTTCATTTAAGAAATTTAAAACTGGTCTCGTGAAATGTCGCGCGGCACTGTCATGTTGAAAAATAATTCTAGTTCTGATATCTAGAGGTACATCTTCTAACACTGAAGACAACGTATCATATAAAAACTCTAAATCGAACTATCTGGGTATTTTATACAGTATCCTGTCATTATCAATGTTTGTTAAGATTAACACGGACAGAGACAAGTAGTAATAGAATTCACGACAAGTAAGTCGCATTGCGTAGTTGAGCAAACTTCAAATTCAATTTCCTCGAAAACGAAGTCTTGGATAAAAAAATTGTATACCACATTTTTTCTGTATTTTTTTACGTAGAATTACTCCCTGGCCGGTTGTACTACGGTCTTCTGCCCACCCTGTATAAAAACAAGCAGCAATTGGGAGAATGCACATTTCCGTCTGGATTCTCTACACAAAGCCTTGTAGCTGTTACATGCGCTGAACAGATTGCAGTTCGTAGAACAGTTCAATTTAGTCTACTTACTTGATAAGAATGTAAATTTAGTTGTAGTTACTTAAGATTGTAGATAAATGAATTTAGGATGGTAAAAGTTCGAGTTCTAGTTTGAGAAATTTCAGAATTGTCAAATATCACAACTGTATCGATGAAATAATATTTTGCATCTGTTAATGCATCGTCTAATGATTTATGTTTATTTTCAGGAGCTTGAATTTCTTACGATGCTCTGTAAAATGTTATTTTCGCCAAGACAGTGAAGTAGTCCAAATAGGCCAATTGTAACTTCTTTTATGAGCAAAGATACAGAGTAGACTCTCGACAAGTAAATGCAAATAAAGATTTTTTTTTGCACAAGTAATTGAAGCTGACTCGAGGCTAGTTTGATTAACTTAATATAGCGTACTTTACTTTATGGGCTTTGACGAACACTGAAGGATAGTTGAACTCAAAGGTCAGCCAAAGTTGGGAATTAATTTAGAAGCAGTATTATTGAATACAAATATAATCCACAAGAACAAGTGATGAAATTGTATTAATCTACAATTAATCGAATTTTCATTGTCCCTTGCTTGCCAAAATAGATGCCAATAGATGTTACTAATTCTACTAGCGTTCCACCCAAAATCGTCTCAAGGTCGCAATGATAATAAAGGGGCCCATTAATTTTACTTGATCGTAACTCACGTCTCATTTTAGTATCTATAAAACTTTACAGCTTGAGACAGAAGCAGTTAGCCGAAGAGACTCGCAAAAAAGTTATTAACAAATGTAGTAAAACGATCATAGCAGATGGTTCTCTCAAAGAGTCTCTTTCGAAGGATAATACGTTTGTACGAAGTGCAAAGTTTGTGTGCTTTATACTAATATTTTCCCAAAATATTTGATTAAAACAAAACCGTGAAATTTACGAATTGAACAAGCCAGAGCGAAATCATGTTTATTATTAGCCATATGATAGATATAATTATGCAATTAAAGTTGGAACCAAGTTAATAGATAAATTCAAACCTCCTAAAAATGTTTTGGTAAATAAAAACAATATTTTCAACTAAAATAGAACTTAAACGAGATAGAGTTGAACCTTCCATGAGTAATTTGGTAAATAAAGACAGTACTTCCAAATAAACTTGAACACTAGTACCTTATTAAAAATATTATGCTCTACTAAATTATGTTTGTTTCTTGTTGCTATCTTCAAACCTTCGGCCGACGATAGCTGGGTCCAAATGAAGTAGATTAACGTCTTTAAGGGACCCCACAATAAGAAATTTCAAAGATTTAAGTCAAGTGATCGACGAGGCCATTTTACAGAGTCTCCTCGCCCTTTCCACATCTACTTACCCAAAAGTTCAATTTCAGTTCGATTAGAGCTTGCTTCACGTTATGTAATTGAATAATGTAGTATAGTCCAACATATTGAAACCGCAACGAGGAAGTTATTCATTATAAAGTAACAATAACTTGTACCTGTTATTCTTTTTGGTAGAAATTAAAGATAGAGATAGTACACATGAAATTGAAATATCCGTTTTTGAATCCGTGTAGTATTTAGTAGAGGAGTACACGTGTATCGAAATACATAGACTGTACTACATGGATAGTTGGATCTGAATCTACGCAGAGATACACGGATCCTGAAATGCACGGGTATATGGATTCTGAAATACAATACGAACCCCAAAATATACGGTTATGCGAACGCTGTACTATGTATCGTGTATCGAAATTCAAAATACATGGATACACGTACATAGCAATATTCATTAATAAATATGTATTAACTTATTGATATTCCATTTTATGTAATTATTAATGTATAACAAAATACTCGACTATTTAAGTCCATTTATCCAATGTTCGTTCTACGCTAAATCGACCAAGTTTTTCCTCCGATGTCTGAGATTTAGTCGAAACTGGAATATTTATTTAAAAAGAGACAAAAACTCTGAATGTAATGACTTTTATCCGTCTTCGTGTAGAATGAGTTATACTTGGAAATTCTTATTTCGAGAACTGTTTAGCGTATTTACGTGCTTCAAGTTTTATTTTAATTGAGAGCAATTGATCTTCTTAAATAAAGCTTTATATGCTAGAAAATTATTTTAACAATGTTGGAAATTATGTGAAAATTCTTATTTTTGATATAGAACTTCGCAATCGTGTTTTTGAAAAGTCGGAAAAAACATTTACTGTAACTTTTTCCATGAAAAAGTTGAGAGGTTCATAAAGGGTTACATGGATAGAATCATGATTAATGACGGGGTTAAGGGTTGCAAAGCGGGTAAAAATATTTTTCTTAATATAACCAAATAACACAAAACAAATAATTGCTTTTTTCTTGGTAAGACAAGAACAGCTACATTTTTAACATACAGTAAAAATTTCAGGATAGTCGATCGATTATTTGTTTTTTAAATCATGTCAAGCGACAAGAAAAGGACATGGCGACTGTTACGTTTCGAACAGGAAAATTTTTAGATTTCTCCTCTTTTGGCGCTACATTGGCTAGGATGTGTCACGATAGTGCTTTGCATTTAAAAAATTCATGATCAGGCATATTCCAAGCTTTTGCCGTCCTTAATTCAAAATTGTATAATTATCTTCACCCGCCCTTTCCTTGGAATCGTCGTCGAAGATCGACGCCGTGTGTGTATGTGTGTGCGTTCTTTTGAAACCTCGAGAATGTATACGCTACATTTTTGTCAAAGCAAGAAGCGGTATACATCGACAGTCTAAACTTGCGGGTTCTCATTAGCCAAAACCAATGTAGTTAGAGTGTCTGCGATCTATACCTTTATGTATAGATTTATGCAGAATTGTGCGTGTCGTTGCTTGTTAGTACCTATTGTAATGTTAATGTTAAATAACGCAACATTCGAAAATATGAGTAATTGAAAAGTTGTATTTAGAATAGGCGAAAATTAAAAGTTTTAAATGTATGAAAATTCGAAACAATTCACCAGTTCGTAGGTATGAGTATCACGAGTTTGAATTGTAATACCGGAGTTCTGTTTTTTCTTAAGTTCAAGTATTTGTTATATAATTTTGATTTCAAGATTCGAGTATTACTTATAATGTTCTTTCCGTAGGTATTCTCTCCAACATTGAGGTACCCATGAATATGTTTCTAAAGTTCGCAGGTACTCATTCTAGGGTTTGAAACTAGCTTGTATAAATGGGATACATTACAAGTAATCTCATGGAAATATTATTCCTGATCGTGAGTAATATTCAAAACCTATGAAATGAAACTTTCATACTTAATTTAACTTGGATTCGTAAATAGATAGTAAACTTGATCCTATCTCTACAGACAGTATGGAACGCATTAGGACGGTTGCGTAATGGATGTCACATTACTTCTAATTTTCACGAAAACAAACAAGTCACATATAAATTAATTACACGATTATCGGTCTTGGTTGTAAATCTACTTAATTATCACCAATTTAAACCTAATTTGGGGTCGACGAGGTTGTCGGTCAGCGGAATACCATTCATCATAAAAGTTGAACAAACTCTGTGACCGCAGCTCTTGCTTTTACAATTTGCGTAATTAAAGTAATTTTTTGAAGCTGTACTCTCACTGATTGACTCATCTCGAACCTATATTATAAATATCGACTTTCGTACTGAACAGTTCTTTAAAAGTCACTCACACATTTTAACTAATAATTACCACGAGTAACAAAAATTAAAATTAAAAATAATAAAACTAATACAATAATTATAAGAATCTAGACTTTGCACAAATTATTAAGATGAAAGTTATATAAACTATAAGAAAACCTAAATAATGATAACTATTAACTGTTGCTAGAAATGAAAGTTATTTTCTTTAAAATGTTAAGAAAATTCTGCTTAACTGACTTCGTGGACTATGAGATGCACCTCGCGATTTCTCATCAATGAGTGTCATGGTCCCCTCCGAAATTGTTTATGTTGCACTTTTTATGTTGCCCAGTTAGAAGCGACTTTGTTGTGAGGCGTGCCTCTTGGGGTCATGCTATCCGCGCAATCATACATATGTGTACGCGTGTGAGTGTTTTTCTTCATCTCCACCCTCACCCAGCTTCCACAGATCTCGTCTTTACAATATTATATAAAATGCATACAATATATTTTTTTCATACCTGAAACGACTTACACATTCAAATCATGTATGTCAGGCACATACATATATGTAATTCCATTACAGTAGAATCTTCGATTATGGTGTAAACAATAAAACAATAAACAGTAGGTTGTTGAAGAAAATTAAGCTAGTTATGTGTTGTTCTGTTCGACGAAGTAGTCAGTTTATTTTATTATTGCCAGATGTGAGAATATTTCCATTGAGAACTGTTACCGCTTAGAAATTCCACATCTGGCAATTTTCAGCGTAAAATAATTTCGTATTTTCGTCCAGCAGACTAGGTCTACTCCTCATAGCAATTAAAGAGTCATATTGTCTTGCAGTCGATACAGTAAGCAAGGCAACCCTCGGTTCGACTACAGATTTTTTCTACCAACGTAGCAATATGGCCGTACCCTGGACGTCTGAGAAACACTCGTGTGAAACTGTAGGCGCTAGTCTCGAATACCGTTTCTTCCTCCTCAGACTCTCCGCGATCTTCGACCTAAGGGAGAAATTTTTCAGCATCATTACGAAGGTGAACAGGAAGTTTCCCCTACCACTGTACAATGTGACCTTCTCCACCTTCGTTACAATCTTCCTCAGGTCAACAACGAATCAATACCAATTTTTTGGTTTTTGATGGACACGCCGGTCTTCGCGTTTCGGACAACACGAGAATGAGGAAGGAACTGACTCCAGAAAAATCAAGAGATACAGTCCAAATATCCGAACGAACACTTCCAACTTTCTGGAAGATTTTTTATATGCTCATTCATACGAAAGCCATCAGAAGTGATTTTATTTTAATTATTGATCTAAATTTAGTTAGGCGGGTGACAGTTCGCGTTTGCCGTGATTACGGAACATTCAGATCAAACGATGGCGTTGCAAACACGTGGTACATACTGTGGATGATCGGGCTTATCAGAGTTAGATTATTAAAATTTCATTTTGTTCTTGAAATATTAAAATAAATATATACGGTATGGAAAATTGAATTTTTATTTATAAAGAGAAAAATTCGTAGAAGCGGTGCCTACGTATTCGATAACTGCAACTTTGAACGCGAGTTTCTGGAACGGCACATTCCAGAGCCGACTATCGAAAATCGCTTTTATAATACAGTAAACCCTCCTATATCACGGTTTCCAAATATTGTGGAGCAAAAATTACGACGGCCCTCCAATAACGCAATATTCTTATAACGCGGTACGAATTAATCGCATTATAGGAGGGTGGATTGTAACAATAAATTTGTCTTTAAAATTCAAGACAACTATAACCATTTTCTAAACAGGATTGCTTCTGTTGCAAAACAATTCTAATTTATGGAAAGTTATATGAAAATTAATTAAAAAGAAATTAATAAAAAATAAAAAGCTATCGTGAGATTCGAACCTTGGGGATCTACAGCTTGTGAGTTACTACTACTTCACATTCGGCTATCGTATCTTCCTGTAAACTCGTCTAATTAACTATGTTTACTAGTGAATAATGTTTATTAGCGAAATTGTAATTGTTTGCATATGGTAAATAGTAATTATTAATGAGAAATGATTTGTAAACCATCTTTAGCACTAAACTGCACGAGGGCAGTTCTGATTGCATAACTGACGCAAACATAGTCGTGTCTGTATTTAGAGTTGTTAGGAGAATACGAACTATGCATTTGTAAGAATTTTCAAAACTTTTTAGTAAAAATTTTGGATTTTTAATTCGCGGTATAATCCGTAACGCTCAACTTCACCCAAATTATGTACGTGTTTAGTATCATTTTTATTGGCAGAATATAAGGAATTCAGTCGTTCCATATTAAACAAATTGAACCAAAATTAGAGATTTTCAATAAGTATAAATGAACATTTTCGCTAATAACAGTTAGCGTCGAGCGCACATCGCGTCGATTTATGGTCTGGCAATCGAATGTTTATAATTTTAAAATATCAGCTTTGTTATTTTGTGTATTTTCATTACAAGAGTGATACAAATAAATTTCTTCCGTTCTGCTGATTAAAATGATACCAAATTCTATGCAAATTAGATTATTTTTAATGAAGTTATACTAAAATTGTGCAAATCGTTTTTTATCCATAGTTTCCTTATAAATCATTTAAACTGTGTCGTGTTTCGTATCATTTTCATCGGAAAAATATAAGAAATCGATTGGTGTCGCTTGCGTCGATATATGTTAAGAAATGTAAAATTGCATATTTTGGACTGCTAAGGTCTAGTCTGATTTTTAGGTTTTATGGCTCTATTGTTCCTCGATTTCGGGGCTCTTGCTGGGATAGCTCTCCAGGAGTCAGCCAGGCCCTGGGGTAGGTGGGATGTTGCGAATGCAGATAGCTGATACGATTTGGTTGCAATTATGCGTTGCACTACTATACCTACATTTAAAGCTACGTCAAATTGACATCACGTTACTACTAGCGATACGGAATTAATTTGATGTTAAGTCACCACCAATGATACTAAAACGGTGGTCACTATTTAAAGGTTAAAGTGGTCATGATATTTTTGGATCTTATGATGACAAGAGTACAGGTCATGAATTGCATAGTAGAGTAATGCATTTTAGACATTGTATATATCGGAATTGACAAAATTAATTATTGTATTTTTAAAAATTAGAACAAAATGACTATCTGAAATGTCATTGTTACGAAGCCTACTACGGTTCATCTTCATCACGCCATTTATGATCAAAGTTCATATCACATCTCTCAAGAACCATATGAAATCTGATTGATCGATTTTTCCCGAAGGAAAAGGGAATTGACGTCTTTTACGATATAAAATGGCCACACGAAGCTTGTAGACAGTGAGATAATTCATTTTAGGAACAGACTATCGTTAGGAGTGTCCCTGTAGGTTCGTAGACTCAACTTCTGACGCGTCTACTACTACAAGAAAAGAAATCGTCCGATCGAATCACTGTTCCACGACTGCTCCAACAAATTAAGCTATCAACGAAGCTATCGATAAATTTTTCTCTTTCACTTTTTCCGAGTCGACTTTCATTGCTTCCATCCACAACCGTCATCAAGGATCAAGTTTTCTAGTCTGCGTTAGATCAAATCAGTCTACGTGTGAAAGCGATAACGAAGAGCAATGGATGAACGGAGGACCATGAAATAAAAGTTGTCCAATGGAATCAAGAATGACGAATGGGGAGTAACGCAGCGGTCAGTGACATTTGGAGTAATCCGATTGTTGCAGTCACTCTCCGCTTATTTCCAATAATCTGTAGTACGCGTTTAACAAACCACATCGTTCGATACAGCATCAGGTTTGCATGTACCAGCCAATGGCCATTTGTTTACGATGATAGTTGCAACACATGATTTCAGATTGTTTATCTTTTCGAGACAAATGTTTTTAACGATGAACACGACGGTAATACGATGGATAAACAATTGAATTTGGGAATAGGTGTCTTAGAAAATATTGTACGAGGCATATCTAAAAAATAATGAAATTAAACTTCTTTCTTCAGGACTGATAATATTGCAGAAACGCTACACTATTTGAAATATAATGCTTATTTTACCTTAAATATTGATTTACATATCACGTTTGTAACAGTTCAGTGTTGCCCGTGTCTGTTCTAAAGAATATGGTTTCCTTGTTTTGGAATTTAGAATTAAGAAATTTATGTTCTTGACATTTTGATGCTCAATTTGACAAGATTAAATGAGTTTTTGGCCAACAAGGATATTCTTATGATTTCTCTGCAACCTTACTCTCCTTATCTAAATCCATGTGGTATCTTATTGTTTCCAAAAATTTCAATTCATCTCAAGTGTCATCACCGTGAAACTCTAGACAACATTCAATCGATTATGATAGATTAATTCCAAACTAATTGAAGACTTTCAATACTGTTTTCAAGTGTAGAAACAACGTCCCTGATGATGTGGTGGTATCCAGGAAACTATTTTAAAAAGGATAATGTTGATTTGGAAGTTGTACATAAATGTTTAGTGAACCAGTTTCATTGTTTCTTAATTAAACACATCTCGTATACCAGCAGCTATTGTCCTGTAGGTCATAAAAATTGGTTAAAGTGGATTCTAATAATCATTCCAAATTCTCTTATCTGTTTGAGAAATAAGGGCCCTTTACACTTTGTATTGTTCAATCAGAAATCCGTACTTCATACTTACCCTCAACTATAACTAATATTATTACGTAATATATGATATATGGTATCAGTACGATACTTACGTTCATTATATCGATATCAGCTCATTATAAAGAATTATTAATCGTATCTATAAGGAATGGTCACCATTTTATTATCAGTTTCATTTTGTTATTTATTCACCATCGTAAGTTATCTATTTCACATCAAATATTAAAAGTTAAGTCAGTAAAGATACTATGACTTCATCATACCAACTGAAGACTAAACTTGGGATGTTTTGTTTCATCCATGTCTTCTTCCATTTGTCAGACCTAGATTATTAGTTGTTTTGCCTGAATGAAACTTATTTTTGGAAAACATCAATTAGCTTTGAGATATGGAAACGTCAAGATGTATTTCGTACTGTACCATATATGTATGTTTAGAGAATGTACTATTGTTTATAAGTGATGGAGAACAATTGAATTTACATTCTTTTTCTGTTCTTCTTCTTTAGTCACAAATTACATATATTATACCTACCTAATACTTAATATATTTTTCGACTGACAGTTTTGTCTGGTCCTCTTGTTTTCAGGTTACAACTTCTTTCTAAGCATAATGTTGCATTCTTTCTAAGCATAATGTTGCATGATAAAGGAAAATTTCTTACAATATTTATCTTAACCGAAGGAATAATTTATTCCATATTTCTCTCCTCAAATAACTAATTCTTTTAGTTAGTCTTGTAAACTCTTTTAATTAGTGTTATCTTTTTCAGCAACCTAAATAGTATTTTACAATAGACTTAGTAATAAACATAATTATATCACTATCTAAACTTACGCTATGAAGAATATTAATTTGCATAAAATACAAAAGTTGCTTCAGATGAGGGTCACATGAGCGTTGAGAAAGTTGACGACTGTACTTATGTTTGTTTTTGTTATTTTCAACTAGGAAAATAAAAAATATAGTGTTGTTATAAATATACATATATGTAGAAATGATATGGACCTAGATAGACGTCAAATACAATTTTGGAAATAAGGATCTGTTTCATATCATGTTTCATATTCACATCCAATCTTCTCTGATTATTTTCTTAAAAAGTTGATGTCAAATGATAAAATTGTAAATGAAGTCAGAGAATGAAAGAATGTCGCCTTATTTGGTCAGAGTTGGTTGTTATTCAGTTAGAACAGGCTACAATTCCCTTTCGAATCTACAATTTAACTTTATAAGGTAAGACCCCACATCGCTAATGCTTTAACACCGAGCATTAGAATCACACACTTTACGCGACAACACTACACTGTATATACACTTGTAACGTAAAGACTGATTTTAGAATATATCAAAGCATTCGTTGCAATTTGATTAAATTTTTTTTAAACTCACAATTACCTTAAGCGATCCCATTCGAAGTTGACAGATCCCCTGCGATACAGCTTAGTCGCTCGAGTTGTATCAATTAATAATTAACAGCTTACGAGACTTACTAACATTTCTCGCGACTCTCTGATTTCACATCAGATTTGTCAATATGCCCTTACTTCCAAAAGAAGTGTTTCCAACCTAGAGGTTCCTCGATTATTCGAGTTCGTTCACGAAAGCTAATCCATCCAGCAGCTACCTGATTTTATATCAGATTCGTTTGCTTCCTATAGCTACCTAATAACAGTAGGTTTGTCTATACATTATCCAACGTTCTTACAGCATCCTGTAATGCCGGATGCAATGTAATTAAATGGAACTTTTTACAGATAGTCTTGTCCAGCAAAAATTCGGACAGGTTATCAACATTGCCGACATAGAATCGGACAAACCGGACCCTGGGACAACAAATATTTTATTGGTTTTCCTTTAAACTTAAAACAGGCATAATGTGATATAAATATTTATTTTTGTACATTGAAAAATTGGTGAGATTTTAAGGTCAAGTTAATTTTTTTTAATGGAATGCTGTATTTTTTTATGCATAGCATTATAGTACATGTTAATGCGAATCAATTGTACCGCTTATATCGAAATATCAGTGAAATGGAAGCCTGTTACTATTTAAAGGTTTGTATTTCTATTCAATTCTGCTTCGTTCTGTTAATATAAATGTATTGTGCAGTAGTTCAAAATAAACGATCTTCTGTCCTGTGACAAGTGAGTTACAGTAGAACGTCGATTATCTGAATGCATTGGGAGACAAACTCGTTTCGATAATTGGTTTTCGGATTATCGGTCTGAAAGAATCAAATTCTTTATTACGTCATATATCGACTAGAAATTAAACAATTTTTTAATCTGAATGGTTTGTACATAAACGAATACATATCTAATATGTACACACCTAATAACAAGGAAAATGCAACATTAGAAATTAGATATTCTTAAAACGTGAACATTATTTTATACAAACAGAAAGTGAATATTCGCAGTTGATTATATAAAAATACGAATATCATGTCGCCATGAAATAGAATATGATATTTTACTTTTTAAAATGAATTCACGTGTTGATTGATTTGTAACTCCGTTTATTTAAACATCAAGAAAATACCTCTATCTTTATTCATTGTTGGTAACACTCGGTCAGAAAAGCAAAGACTGCTGGCGATTAGTGCAGTAGGCGGAAACTCCAAGCGCGATTTAGGTCGTGTAGTTAGTTTGATTTTGCTTACAGAAGTCATTAAAACGAAGAATTTTAATGTCAAACATTGAAGAACTTTTCTCGCGCATCGACTCGGTTTTCGAAGAGCCTAAGCCTTTAGTAAAGCTAGGGATCTTTGGCAGAAGACCCAGGTATTTAATAACACCAGTTGTTGTGGGGGGTCCTCGATGAGTCATTCAAGAAGCAGCAATTAGTTTTTCGATGGACCTTTGCATCGAACGTTTGTACGAATATTTCTAATACGTACCAAGTTTTTCTACAAAAGTCCTTTTCTTGCTATATTCCCGTTGTGTGCGCGGTTAGTACTTAATCGTAGTAGTAAATGCTTTGTAGCGAGGCATTACTGTCGAAACTCGCAACGATCTTCTGCGTTCGCCAGTACTAGTGAAATTGATAAAAATTTAATTTTTTGTTTCTATTTGGAAAAAGATCAGTTGCTCTATGTATATTTTTTACCAAGAAAGAAGAATTCGGTTGGTCTTTTACTGACGATACACTTCTGACGCTAAACGTTAGCTCTATAAAAATAATATTGATCCTGGTATTTCAGAGACTGGTTCGGCGGAAGGAAGCAGACTGGCGCTATCCGCATGCGGTTTCTATTACCGAAATATCTTTGATATTCTACGATCATGTGCAGGAACTTTCGTATCTCTATTTCTCCAGCAAACTATCCGTTACCTTACGTGATTTTTCCTGCTCCAGAAAAATACAGTGGCTATTCAACTTATTATGATCAAATGAAGAAGTTACGTAGTTCATGTTTTCGGTAGTATTATGACAACGCTAACAATAAAATATACTTTTTTCGTTCTGAACACACAAGTAAACAATTTGATTATGTTTTATGTATTATCTATTATAATGTTCTATCTATATATCTATTAAAATGTATGCAATGGTTATAGTTGCAGATTATGCTTCTGAAGAATCTTAAATTTAAAGATAATCATTGACGGAGCTATTCGCGCTCTCTGATTGGTCGGGGTTTTTCGTTAATAACTCGTTAACAAAACTTCGGAGGATATTTTTGCAAAGGAAAATGTTGTTTAGAATCACCCCAGGAATCTCCCATTTCCGGCTCCCGCACTTAGTTTGGGACACCCTGTATATGGTTTAGAAGGACATACGTCTATCGTATACAGTGGAAAGAAATTACTAGAACACAGCTTTTGTGTTCTAGTAGATTGATTTTAGAAAGAAATAAGGCTAGCTGAGTATGTTTAGCACGCATTTTCCTACTTGAGGTCAAGAATTCTGTAAACAGACGTTTGTGGAAAAACCAAGGGGTATGATTGAAGTTGTAGAACTGTTCGAGGAATTTAGTTCCCTTATACAGAGTGGCCCAGAACTGATGGTACAGACTGAAGAGGCATAACTCTATATAAAAAAATAAGACGAAAATCTAGAATAACAATTTTTGATATCATGCTTTGTTTGTGAGAAAATGAGTTTGAATTATGGTCGGGTGCAAGCGTGCGGAAGTACAGTTTTCAGTGCTTGAAGAATGCACAGGATAAAGGGAATTGACAGTCCACTGACTGTCTCTATAGTACGCTAAGAAGTATTCCTCTTTCGCCATTTACCCTTTAAATGCCCAAACCGTAGTGGAGGAACCAAAATCTCAGACGAGGCCTCAAGATATGAGGCCTCCTTAGCCAAGCTATCCACATATTGATTGTGACAAATACCGACATGGAACAGAATCCAAAGGAAGCACTTACTTGTTACAGCAACTATATTTTATTTATTCCTCCCATACAGCATGTTACACAACAGGTGAGAATTATTTTATGAATGGTTTTAATACATGAGAAAAATAAAGAAAATTCATCGAAACATATGTTTAATTTATCCTGGTCTGCGAGTTACAGCGAATTTGATTTCCGAGAGATTGGACGTATCTGCACTTTTATAAAAAAAAAATTGTAATAATACTAAATGGACATACAGAATTGGAAATAAATATTACACACGTTTTACCGTTAATTGTCTTACTTTCTCCGTTTGTTTAGCTATTTCTCAGATTTACTAGAAATCTTTTTTAATTCTCTTTTTTTTATTCTACTCGTAAACAGTTGATTTTAATTAAGTACTTCAACTACTTCCATCTATCGTAAGAATGTCATTGCAAAACGAAACTCGTTATAACTTGCAAACAAATATGAATAGTAGGTCCCTAGTTGACTTGTTGCGCACTACTGTTTAAGTATTTGAAGAAAAATCGAATAGGTGCCAACAACGAATAGATTAGTAACTATCTTTTTTAGTAGCCTAAATGTTAGAAAATTTGGTTTGACTTACAATACTGGGTATTTCACAACATTATGAAATAAAACGAAAATCAAAAATTACAGAATTGCATTTGAAGTTTCATTTCGGAATTATTAATTGCTGAAGAGAAATCTAAAATTCGCCTGAAATATGTCCTACTTGGAGACTCATTCTATTTCTAGCGTGCATTAACTTGGTTAGATGCAGCGACGTTAGTAAAATAAAACAGTAGAATATACCTATACACGTACACTTCGAGCATTCTGTTAACTAGAGATAGTAATATGTAGAAGATAAAGTCACAGGCACAATTTCATCATTCTTCACTTTCATCTTATTTTGACACGTACAATCATCCCTTAAAATGTCTGACATTTCTTGACGAACACCCTGGGTATTTAATATCACGAACTCTGTAGTATTAAATAAACTCAAAATTTCAATAATGATTTTGTCTTAAGGATATGACGTCTATAAAACCACTTCAAGCGTGGAATTCGCAAAAAACAGTAACAGAAACTAAAGAAGAATGAATAAATATCCTAATAGAAGAACAACTGTTGGCCTTGATTCTTTCCAAAAAATAATTTCTACATAATACCCTATAATTATGCTACCTTGCATAAAGCGTAGAAGTTAAAATTACACTAGTGTTCGGGTATTTGCAGAAGAACACTATGTATAATTTTTCTTCTCTCCAAAATAAAAATTATTGCTGCTTTCAGACGTGCTTGCAATATCACTCATCGTGTAATTTTTCATGCTCGTGGTGTTCATTTGCACGTGTTTTACGCATTGCTAAATTTATTCTAACGGAAACTCAATTTTTTTCGCAGAAACGTAAACGGACCAGTGTTTATTACGTTATAACGAGCACGAGTTCATTATACTCGGTTCTATTTAATGAGATATTCTCGACGTAACGGTAGCCTATTAACGCCAGTGTCACTTAACAAAGATTATTTTAATAATGCATACGACGTGACGAGAGAAGATTTGCGCACTTAACAATTAAACTGTAAAATATACACATGTTTGTTCGTTAATGGTTACAATTACTATGGTTACAATTACCGTTAATTATAATATTTTATATCCATGCAGATTCCTGACCTCCCTCATCTCTTTTTTTTATCTTATTCGAAAACAGTAACAGTGAATGTAAAGTCGCAGGATTACTTGAGAAATTGCGCAAAAGAGTATGTATCTAAAATGAATTGAAATTCAGTAATGAACAAAAGAGAATGTTTAATATTAATTTTGTTAATTTTCTATGAGCAAAAGTATTTTTCAGTTTAGGTTATATTTAACATGTTAGTCTTACTAATGTATGTTAGGCAATTTTCAAACTCTCTATATGAGGTTGAAACAATAATTATCCAGAATGTAGCTATAAGTTCTATTTTAATTAGGGGTAAGCGGATACCCGATCCTCGGGTCCGGTTGGGCATTGATCGGGACCCGAAACTTTGGGGTACTCGAAGTTCATATTGGTTCCTGAAAACTATCGGGTACCCGAGATTCTAAAATCAGATTGGGAAGACACATTTAGACATTTCAGTAGCTTTTCCTAATTGTGTATCATCTGCCTCAAGTATTTTTTTCAAGCCAACATATAGAGGAACATATTGAAATCTAACTATCACTTCTTTAAATGGTTTACGGGTAGTTATCATTACGGATAGTTATCAGTAGTTATCAGCTTCCATTCATGGCGACTCAAATTTTGTGGCATACAATAACCAGATATTGATGATCGCGAGAATATACGTATGTTTTTGTTGATGCTTTTTCATGAAAGCTGACAGTGCGTCGCAAGAAACAGCCGTCCTTTCAATTGAGAAAAAAACTGAAGAAACTTTGTATATTTACTTCCAAGAAAATTAAGAAATGACAACAAACGTCTACGTTTGAGAAGTAGTCTTCAGTATTTCGTAAGTCGTTGTACACTGTACAACGTACAACTGTACAACTGTATAATGTACAGTGAGTATACAAGTGAAGGGCAAGTGAGAATTCGGTAAAATCAATAAAGTGCTGTTATATTATCAAAATGTCATAGATCAGTAGAGATGATATCGAAGATGGTGAAATATCATCGCAAAATATTACTGCCAATTTATTATACAGTGAATATCAGAGAGAGTGGAATAGTTATGCTTCCTTTACTCTAATTTACAATGAATTTTTGAAACGTACATCATGAGCTATTTCCCTATCTTGGCGATCCACATTCGATTATATAACATAACTTATGGTATAGAATATTAATCTGCAAATTTGAAAGTTCAAGCGGAAAACTTGATTGAAAAACAATGAAACATCATGATATTTATGTTTCTAAATAGTTTCTGGATTTACAAATACTCCTCAATCCGCTTTCAGGATTTCGGGTACTCGAAAATTCTCGGGGCCCGATTTCAAATTCGAAGTACCCGACCCCCCAAAAAAATACTCTACCCGATCTTGATCCGAAACCTCGGATATCCGCCCACCCCTAATTTCAAAACAAATAGAAAATCGGCGGTAATATCATTTTCCATCATCGTCTCCTTGCTTTTCAACACAGTTGGTTCATTGTTGAATACTATCCTCATGTCATTAAAAAATAATATTTTCATCTGAATAATGTATCACTTCATTCATTTCTTGATCCGAAGTGAATCGACGCCACAATCGCATAGTAAGAAAATATTCAAAGTCAACCAGCTAACATTATGTCATAGGATACTTTGTATTCGATTTGAGTTCATCTAACAGCCTTTAAAATATTGCTACACGTATTACATTGTTAACTGCATATATAAGTTCGATTTGACATTTTCTACCAACCCTGCGAATGTTGCAACATCGTTTGACACACGTGAAACATCAGAAATAAAATGTGGCCTTGTTTCATCCACTTAACGTTTCTTCTGTATTCTTTTATCTTTATTAATAATGTCAATGTAATATTAAATCATTCATTAAATTTTAGAGATTGCTAATGCATGACACTGGTGTACGATATGATTGCAATTTATAACAATTGTTTGTTGTTTCTCATAGCTTAACTATCCTATTGTAAGAAAATGTTCAGAGATTTTTACTCTTTCAGTAAGGAACATTTGATTACTGTAAAGGTGCATCTCCGAAGTTGCATCCTGCTGGCTTTCCATTCAAAAAGTACGGTGATGGAGGGTTATTTCACAGCAAATCGGACACTTTAGAGTATCTTCTTGGATTCAGTCCATATTTTGATATTTTATAGTCTTTAGTAATATTTAAACATAAAACGCACGAGAATTCGCTTCTGGGTGGTTATAGTGAATACATACAAATACTAAAAAAAATTGTTTCAATTCCGAAAAAGTTTATTTTTAACACTTTTTCGTAGTTGTTTTACATAAATACGATTGTCTAGTACCGAGTACGAATCTAAAAATTTGAAAAAAATCAAGAATATAGTTCCATTCGTTCTCTTTACGGACACATTTTCAAAAATATGAATACTTGAAAATTGATTTAACGTGACGCTGCGTTGCGTTGAAGCGTACTGTGTGCAGCCTGGTCGTATAGCACTAGCGGCTAGGCGGCTATACCTGTCATTAATGTAGCCTAATGAATTTATTATTGCTGGCGATTTCGCAAAAAATTATTCATTTCTTATTCAAGATGAAATACAGAGTTACGATTAGTCTAACAAACAAGCAACAATGCATACATTCGTTGCTTATAATCGAATAAATAATCTAAAACATGATAACTTTACCATTACATCACACATCTTCCCATCATACTGTATCCTATTCCGATGGAAGAATACTCACCACCTTCTCGTAGTTTCCATTGAACAATGACAACTTAATGTTCCGAACAGTAAGTATCACTGACAAAGAGTGAGGTCATAATATCTACTAACAGTATTATATCTGGCAGCAGTCGCATACCCCCTATCATAATGGTTGGTATAGCCACCTAGCCGTTAGTGCCGTTCGACCAGGCTGCACACAGTACGCTTCAACGCGACGCAACGTCACGTTAAATCAATTTTCAAGTATTCATATTTTTGAAAATGTGCCCGTAAAGAGAACGAATGGAACTATATTCTTGATTTTTTCAAATTTTTAGATTCATGCCCGGTACTAGAAAATTGGATTTATGTAAAACAATTACAAAAAAGTGTTAAAAAGAAACTTTTTCGGAACTGAAACAATTTTCTTTTAGTACTTTTATGTGTTCACTATAACTATCCAGAAGCGAATTCTCGTGCGTTTTATGATTCAAGAATTATAATTTTTTAAAGAAAAGTCAGCACAATGCTTCGAGTAAGTGTAAGACCAACAACTTTCAAAATTTTGAAAAATCCTTCAGCATATATTTAAGTATCACAAAAGATTATAACATATCAAAATTTGAACAAAATCCGAGGTGACAGTCCAAAAAGTGTTCGATTTCCTATGGAATGACCCAGTAATATAAAGATTTATTGATTATTATTGATAGTGACGGCACTATATTTGCAGGTATGCGAGAGATGTAGTTTAAACGATTCAGAAGAAGATATTTTGATTTCAGCGACAAAAACGCAGTGAAAGGCCCCCAGAAATGAAAGCAAATGATTTGTTACTTTTATTAAAAAAAAAGTTTGTTACTGTTTATTAAAAAAAAAGTTCGTTCAACTCGATAAGCTTATGAAACAGTTTGGAATAGGCAGACTTGTCATCTGAAATCGGTTGAAATAATTAGGAAAAGTGCAAAAAAAAGAACAGTTGATTCTACATTTTTTGACCAAAAGTGTCTTCTCCTGATTTTTAATGTGGGA